>NC_138373.1:4556221-4618766 GCF_054177405.1 Leptonychotes weddellii | reverse complement strand
ATGAATCGTGTTCACAGATACGATTCTCAACAGTTCTAGAATGGTTCTAGAATGGAACTGAAGGGATCATAATGAGACTGAAATAGACCAATTCTGTCCCAAGAGGCCCCTGCACTTCCAAGTCCCCACTCTTAAGTTTTGCTCATGGGAAACATAACCAAGAGAGGCAGAAGGGAGCTGGTCGCTGACGGTGCCGAGGCTCTGCAAGAAGGCCCGGCTGCCGCCCTCCACACCAGACTCTACGAGGCCATCATGAGGGAGGACTGCGCGGCGATCCAGGTGCTCCTGAGAAGCCACCCCGTCAACCAGCCCATGACCATTCTGGCCAACTCCACCAGCTACCGACTACTTCTGAACCAGGTACCCTCCCCTCTGCTCTGTCACTTGTAGGGAAAAGATGCCATGCTTCGGAAGGCCTACCACCTAGCTGCTGTGAGCTCATTAAACCTCCCCGCGGTCCCCGCAGTCCCCACCACCCCCACGGCGGAACACTTCACCTCCAGCACCCTGCACGCCTCCCAACTGCCCCACGTACGCTGATGTGCGGAAAGACAAGAACCCGTTTGGCTGGTGGAACATTAATGTTGTCCTCTCAAATATACCAGTGGTGATTACATCTGTGTGAATAATTATTTTTCCCCTTTTTTGCATATGCTTTTTCATTTTCTAAATTTTTATACAATGATTATTACCTTTAGATTTAATTTTTTTTCCCCAAAAGTCACTGTCTCCTGTACCCCGCCTTCTTCCCTTATCTGGCAGTCACGCCGTGAAAAGTCACTACTTATTAGAGATGTATTTTAAGAACCAGAATAAACAGCTCTGCTCATCATGGAAGACACGCTGCATTATCTTTGAAACCCTGGAAATTCAGGTTTTACTACTGATACTATGACTTTGGCAAAGTCTTAAAAAACACAAAACCTACTTGTCAATCACCCTGTGGGTTAATTTAAGGACTAAGTGACTTAGTAGCAATTACCATTACTTTTACACTATGAGCTCTCCACAAGAACCAACTTGCAAAGCTTTACGTAAGTTATTTCTGTTGCATTGGTAAATCTACATTATATGTAAAACACAGATTTTATATGACTCTCACTGGTTTGGGGTCTTTTAAAACAGTCAAAAAGAAAATTTCAATGCACATACCAGAAAAATACTGAACTGAGATACTAAGTACACTTATTTCCTCTGACACAGCAGGCTGACACTGCACAGGCCTCCTTGTAACGTAGTCTTTCTCCCCCAAAGCAGATGCAGTCCATCATCCCCATTCATCTAGCTGCCGAATACCGCAAGGCACGAAGTTTGCTTTGTTTGTTAGAACACGGTGCCGACCCAGAAGTCAGGTAAATTAACTCAACAGCGATCAGTTCTCAGTGAGGATATGCATGATTTAGATGTTACTCTCCCCGGTAATGTCTGGACTCACCCATTCTTCGGGGTTTAGGGACTACAAAATACCATGACCATGTCTTGAATGAACCAATTTCTTTACTGACTAGATGAGATACTCGGAAAAACTGGCAGTAATGCAGGAACACAAACCAGTCAGCCCAATTCAAGCATCCTGAGAATTAAGCACTAAGCAATGATGCTGCAGAAAATGCATGAAGTGTTGGTCACAGCCCTCAGGGAGCTTAAAACCCTCAGTTAGGTATGGAAAATAAGTACATAGAAATAGACAATGGATTTTCTTTTTATTACCCATCACTAGAAAGTATACTTCATGAAAGAGTAGTTACCTCGTTCACCAATATGTCTTCACCACCTAAACCGATGCCTGATACTAAGTGCCAATAAATAGGATCTAATGAATGGAAGAATCACATGGTGTAAAAACAATATGACTTCTTGCCCCCATAAGTTTAACAGAAGGTAAACCCCCAAATCCTCAGCATGCTCCAGAAGAGCCCCCTGGCCTGTCTGGCTGGAACCCTCACCCACGCACGGCCCTGCCCAGCTCTGCAGACCCTCTCCCAGTCCTCCACGACTGGACATCACCGATGCACACCCCTCCTCCACAGGGGCTCCTCCGTACACCCTCTAGGGTGCTCATACCTCTTAGAACTTTGCCCATGTGCAATACTGATCTAGTTACTTAAATATGTTTCGTGTCTTTCATGCTAGACTGTCGAGCCCTGCAAAAGCAGGGACTCCGTGCTGTTTACCATTTCCCTAGCATGGGGCCTTACGCTAAATAAATATACATAAACTGAAAATCATTTTCAAATTTCAGTGGGTCAGATGTTTGTAATAAACCTTCCCTTTTCTCTGCCAAAATAAAGGAATTTTGGAAGCATCCCTGAGAGATTTCAGTAGAGAAGCACATCAGGGCCGGTATAAAACCCTCATGGCACCTGAGTCCCCCCTCTAAAATGCTGTGATATCCCGAGAAACTAATGCAGATTTTCAAACACTTCTTTGAAGTAGGCGAGGGGAATCACTTTCAATAAACATTGCCTTCTTGGGGCGCCTGGGTGGCTCAGTCGTTAAGCGTCTGCCTTCGGCTCAGGTCATGATCCCGGGGTCCTGGGATCGAGCCCCGCATCGGGCTCCCTACTCAGTGGGAAGCCTGCTTCTCCCTCTCCCGCTCCCCCTGCTTGTGTTCCCTCTCTCACTGTCTCTAAGAAATAAATAAAATCTTTAAAAAAAATAAACATTGCCTTCTTAAGTACTAATTCTTTGCGTAGAACCGTTTCCATTGTGAATATAGTGTAATCTGCGATCAATAACTGTTCTAGGGACGCAAGAGGCCTCACCACGCTCCACCTGATGCTCCTGCACTGGCCAATCACTTCTACCACATGGACAAAACCGGGAAACAGAATCCAAAGGATCCTGACAGACATTCAGAGTAACGCTGTGATGTGTCTCCGTATTTTGTGCGAACATGGAGCTCAGGTCAATGCTCGAGTGGACAACAGCAACAAACAGTCACCCCTGCACCTGGCCATAACCTACGGGACCTATCCGGTTCTCTCCATTTTAGCCCAAAATGGTGCCCACGTCAATGCCATTAACGAATCCAGCATGACACCCCTTCACATGGCTGCCGACATACTGAATAAGGAGATGATGGAAACACTGATTGCCTGTGGTGCAAACGTTAACTGCCCCGTAGCCTCCACTGGGAACACGGCCCTTAAGCTGGCGGTGTGCACCGCATCGAGCAAAGCAGGCCGACTGCTGGCGGCAGGGGTGAGCTGCATCCGGTTGCTGCTAATTCACGGAGCCAAAGTAAATGCCCGGGACCACGAAGGTCAAAGAGCTATCCACGAGGCATGTTTTGGAGGCAGAGAGGCAATCATCAACCTCCTGCTTGACTCTGAAGCAAACGTTAACGTACTAACAAGCCGCGGGGAGTCTCCGATACACATGTACCTCCAGCGCAGTTCCAACATAAGGGACACGGGGCTTCTCGCCAGACTCCTTTATCACTCTTATCCTCTGAGACTGACCAATAACCAAGGAGTTCTACCTGCAGGAATCATGCTACCAGAATTCCACCTCTTAAGGGAAACCCTAATAAAGTTATCTCAAAAACCCTTATCCCTAGAGGACATCTGTAAAAGAAACATCAGAAATATTTATGGTGAGAAATACAAACAACACTTAAAGCAACTTCTCCCAGTGAAGATTTGGAACTCTCTATACAGTTATTATGACCTAGCTTACCTCTTGAAATAGGACCTCAAAATTTCACCAGCCATAGAATTTCAGTAACTCACACCACATTTTCTGGCTAGACTCGTATCCAGAAAACACTTAACTCATCACCTTGTACACCCCAGATGTACAAACTGGTTCTTAAACTTTTTTCAAAAAATAAAATGATTTGCACATTAACTTTTCGTTCCCAAATATTCCTTTAAAAACATTTTTCACAACGTAATTTCTTTGTTCAAAAAGTAAGCAAATTAAAACTCTTCTGCCAAAGAAGTAAATCTATTTTCTCTCTTTGATAGTCTTTTGTGGATAAAAACTGGAATAATCATAGACTTTTTAAACAGCAGAAAAAAATTTCCCATGTTAAATTTCCTTTAAGTTACGTAATTGTAGAAACAGATTTTACCTCTAAGGCTACAATAACATATGAGGATTTTTGTCAGCATTAAATACATTTAGCCTCATCTATTATATGAGTAACTCGTAGCACACTCACTACCTGAAAAACACTACTATTCCTCCATAGAGAATTTTTGAATGCCCAAAGATCACTGCCTTTAAATTCAATCTAGGGGCACCTGGGTGGCTCAGTTGGTTAAGCGTCTGCCTTCAGCTCAGGTCATGATCCCAGCGTTCTGGGATCGAGTCCCGCATCGGGTTCCTTGCTCAGCAGCAAGCCTGCTGCTCCCCGCTTGTGCTCTCTCTCTGACAAATAAAGTCTTAAAAAAAAATAAAATAAATTCAATCTAAAGTTCTGGACTCATGGGATGATGATTTATATAAAAATAATGATAACCCCCTAAGTAAATGAAAGAGGATACATAATTTCATTTAACTCAGTGAACCAACACCACGTCCTCCCTGATACAAGGCACTTACCTTCAGATCTCTGTGTACAATTCCCATGTTATGTATGTAAAATACACCTTCCACCAATTCTTGAAAAATTTTTGTTGCAACACTGGCCATGACATAAGGACCTTGAAGGAAAAAAGGAAGTTTTATTTTTCTTTTTACTCATTACATTAACATCTAAATGTTACATAGTTCTAAATACATTAACGTAATTCAGATTTTCAACAAAGTCAACACACCTAAATGGTTTAAAATAAGCAGGAAGGGCTCCTCAGCTTGCAAAGAAACCATCACAAACTTAGTGCCCTAGTGAATGGACTTGGTGTCACGAATTTCACCAAGAGCCCCTGTATTACTTTGTAAACCATTCTCAGGCATAAGATGGCTGGATTAAACTAGGTTTAAATCTCCTTCAACCCCTGACACTCTGGGGTTTAACACTGATAAATCTGGTGTCCTAAGCCTACTGTGGATTAAAGACATTGTTACAAATAATGCAATCAGAAAAAAGATAAACGGGGCGCCTGGGTGGCTCAGTTGGTTAAGCGACTGCCTTCGGCTCAGGTCATGGTCCTGGAGTCCCGGGATCGAGTCCCGCATCGGGCTCCCTGCTCCGCGGGGAGTCTGCTTCTCCCTCTGACCCTCCTCCCTCTCATGCTCTCTGTCTCTCATTCTCTCTCTCTCAAATAAATAAAAAAAATCTTTAAAAAAAAAAAAAGATAAAAGATAAACTATGTTAGCTCAAGGAGTGAGCTCCCATTACATGGAAGATTTGGAATGCTGTATTTTCCAAAAATGACTGACAAATGAAAAACGAAGTAATGGGGAAACAAGTAAATGGTTTAATTCATCTATTAACATGATGATATAATGACTGACTTTAGGGGTGGGAAGGTTTTGTAGGAACTAAAACAAATTGCTAAAGCAAAAAACCCTCGTTTTCCAGCTAAGTAAATTTGGTGATATCATAATAAGAACTTAATAGCTCTTGTCTCCTCAGCCGTTTTACACCGTAAATACGTAACACAGAAATACAACATGCTCCCTTTCCTCCTGGATGAGCCTACCTTGCTGTGCAGCTCACCTAAGCCACACTCTCCTCCGGCACCCCCCAGCATGCAACTCAGGGACCTCAAGTCCCCAGGACTTGAGAAGACAGGAAACTCTGCGTGTCTATGTGCATAAACACAACGGTCCCACTTACAAGTGCCGCCGCTACCATGCCCCTCACACTGGAGCGACAGCCTCCTGTCTACAGATGGAGGGCTTTGGGACTCTCACAGCCATTCAGATCAACCCCCTTCCTCTGGTCTGTCTGTAACAGGTTCTCATTTTAACCCACCTAACACATCCCAACAGCAGGCCCCTGTACACGGGCCTGATCAGGTGAGAACAGCTTCCGTTCCCTCAGCAACGCATCCTTTGCATGGAGCGCTTCAATCCTCACACCCTATCAAATGGGATGACCCACATTTCACAGTGGAGGAAACAGGCTGAGAGCAGTTTCCTGACTTGCCCCAAACCTCACCGCCAGTGAGTGCTAGAGCCAAGATTCAAACCTGGGTCTACCATGTATGGATTGTTGGGGATGACTGATATAAAACTATACTCGATAGGAAGGTAGGCAGCCCGTGGGGAATACTACCAAGTTAAACCTTTTTATTTTAAAATACTTTTAAAAGAAAATTATGCATCACGATAGCAGTAACCTCCATATCTTGCCCTTCCTGTTTTCATAGGCTTATTGTCCTGGATGGTGAAGATCAGAGTTACCCCAATCTATCGTGAGGGACTCATTACTTACTTTCCAAATGGAAGTTTAAAGATCAACAACTGCATACAGGACCTTAATAAACCATCTTCTTTTTACAGAGACATCTGCACCTAGCACTATGATGCTCACACGGCAGAGAATACAACTTTACAGGAAACTGAAAATACCCACTCATTACTTGCCACGACTGAACTAAGCAAAGTCTGGCATGTCCTGATTACACAGTAAACCAGAGAAGCAGGGAGCGTCACGGAGATGCTTGAGTGCTTGAGGGAGGCATTCTGTTTCTGCCTCCCCTGGAAGCTAATCTAAGATTCTGGGTGTGTTAGATGATGTATATTTTAGACCAAATAAAGGGTTAGAGTGTCAATAGTCGTGAACAGCAAATGATTAATATTTAGCTAGGTCTTGGGAGCCTGGGTGGCTCAGTTGGTTAAGCGACTGCCTTCGGCTCAGGTCATGATCCTGGAGTCCCAGGATCGAGTCCCGTATCGGGCTCCCTGCTGAGCAGGGAGTCTGCTTCTCCCTCTGACCCTCCCCCCTCTCATGTGTTCTCTCTCTCATTCTCTCTCTCTCAAATAAATAAATAAAATCTTTAAAAAATAAAAAAATAAAAAATAAAAATAATAATAATAATATTTAGCTAGGTCTTTACTTAAAATCAGGTCACTTGCATCCCCAGTTTTGATCACTTAATACAGTGATTTTCAACTTTGGCTACACGTTGGTATCAACAAGAGAATTTCCAAAAAAATATCAAAGGCCAAGCCTTATCCCATATCAATCATATAAAAATTGCTGGTGCAGTCCCTGACAACACCCTTTAAAAAAAAACAGACTTTACTTGTTGGAACAATCTTAGATCTACAGAGAAACGGAGACCATAATACAGTTCCCACTTACCTGCCACCCAGTTTCCCATCATTAACACCCACACTGGTAGGGTACATCTGTCACAGTTACCGTACCAAGACTGATACAAGTCCACAATTTACTCAGACTTCCCCCAGTTTTTATCTAACGTCCTTTCTCTGTTCTAGGGCTCCATCCAGGATACTACATTACATTTAGAGGTCAGGTCTCGTGAGGCTCCTCCAGTCTGTGACAGTTCCTCACTTTCCCTGTTTATAGGACCTTGACAGTTTTGACAAGTACTGGTCAGATATTTCATAGAATGTACCTAGGCTGGGATTTCTCTGACGTTTTCTTACAATTAGACTGGCATTAAGGGTTCTGGGGAGAAAGACCCCAGAGACGCAATGCCCTTCTCATCACACTATGATGAGGTTCAAGGTCACACTATGAACAGTTTTCACTGCTGATGCTGACCTTGAACACCAGCCACAGTCACCTCAGCCAAAGTCATGGTGGTCGGCTTTCTCCACCTGCTTTTCTCTTACTCTGTCTTATCAACATCTTTTTTAAAGCTCCCCAGGTGATTCTAATGTGTGGCACAAGTTGAGAACTAGTATTACAATAATTTTAAAAATTATTAACCTAACAATCTTTCCTGCAGAAGGAAGGGGCTCTGGATCTTGAGACAAACTTTTCACCACCTACCCTTCTATAAGAGTTTCTTTAAAGGTATCTTTTTGCAAGAGTATCACGTTGTCAGGTTTAAAAAATATTTAAATTTCTTCCTAAAAAAAATTCTAGGGCTCAGTTGGTTAAGTGACTGCCTTCGGCTCAGGTCATGATTCTGGAGTCCCGGGATCGAGTCCCGCGTCGGGCTCCCTGCTCGGCAGGGAGTCCGCTTCTCCCTCTGACCCTCCTCCCTCTCATGCTCTCTGTCTCTCATTCTCTCTCTCTCAAATAAATAAATAAATAAATCTTTAAAAAAAAAATTCTAAGACCTTTTGTGCCCAAAATCATTAACCTAAATTCTAGCATATTACAGCTTAGGAATCCACAAACTATATCTTTATCTCAGAGAAAATTAACTTCCAAATACCTGTATGTTCTTGAAAATGTTGAAATAAGCACAATCGTTTCGAAAAGGTGATTTTTTTCCTGAGTCTAAAGCACCTGCAGGTAGTTCCTACATCGGAAGATCCGCCAGTGTCTCCATTTCCCAGCCCAGTGTTCCAAGATCCACCTGTTACTCACATGCAGCTTCGTCCACATACTCCCGGCCCCGCTGGTTTCTCTCGACTATCCAGTCCCACAGCGAGAGCTCGCACAGCTGCATCTGGATGTGCAGCATCAGGTGGTACTGCACCTGGGGGACAACACGGCTGGCTCCCACCTGGGCACAACTTGCTCGCATTATTCATTCAGTCAACAGGTATCACTTGCCTCCGCTAGGCCAACCAGGGGGCTACATGCTCAGGAAAGAGATGACAGACACACGTCCGCCCAAGAAGCCCAAAGTCTCGTGAAGGAGACAGAGGAAGGAAGGAATGCCTTAAACGGTGCGTCAGAATGCGAGCGAGCAGGGGGAGGCCTGGGCTGCAGGGCGGGACAAGCTCCCGAAGGTGACACTGAGGCCCTGGCGCGGAAACGATTGGGTCTGCTCGCCACATGCAGTTTCTAAAGCTCAGACACAGCGTCAAAGAATGGCTGGGGACCACTCTACTGCTCTCCGAGCACCTCAAAGTAGATGCGCATTTTGGAGGCCTCGCTGTGTCCATAAATAACTTGGAAAAGTTAAGCAAAACTTAAGCTCACGACAGCGCATGCACTTAGGCACTAAGCAAAGTCCCAAATGTAGTGTGGAGAAATGGAATGGTTCTGATGAAAAGTCCCTCAAATTCAACTCCTGTGTATTCAGGTGATTCTGTTCAAAGTTTTGTGTCTCATAAAAAGCACATGCAGGGAGCCACATATTCCCGGGCAACAAGAATTAATTCTGCATGTGCATATACAGAGGGCATATCCAGTTCTGTAATCCCAGAGTGCCAGATTATACAGAGACCCTGTTAGCATTCAAGTCCTTTTTAACACTAAGACTCCACACCGGGGAGAGCATGTGGCAATCTCACCGGCATATGGGTGTGACCCTCAATGAGAGTGTCCTGAAAACAGACCTGATCTCTTCTCTCCTCAAGTCACATTCCAAAAGAGAGGTCTTTATGCATAATGTATTTGCATAGCATGATAAGAACACACAACAGAAACGGTATGAACAATGCTTCCAACTCCGGGGGCACAAATGAGAAGAAACAGAAGTGGCCAGAAAAGGATTAGCAGGCGTTAACTAAGCAAAGGATGGAAGACCCAACACAAGGGCCACAGGCCAGGGAGACACGCCAGGGGGACGTGGCGGGGAGAGGCTGACAAAGACATATTGGGGTTGGGGGGCAAGGTGCACGGTCAGCTGGGGTGGAAGGGAGGCCACATCTAGTCATGGGTCCTCCACACTATGACTATGGGTGAGCATCAAATCATCAGTAGGTTCTGGGAAAGTGAACTACCTCTGTCTGCCCCAACAAACTTAAGTTTTCAGAAGATTCCCCGGTGGATGTGAAATTCTCTTCTAAGTCGGAATGATGCCTAAATGGCAGCTGATGTTCAACAATCGATCTGGAAGGCAAATCAGCCAAACCATTTCCTTGGAGCAAACTGGATGATTCAAATTCACAGGCGGTTCTTGTGATTAAATTGGTGTTGCAGTTCACCAATCTGTTATTCTGATTGTCAATGCCAGATTCTCCTAAAGACTTTTCTTTTTCTGAGGTGAACTCGGCAAAGATAATGGATGAGCTGTTACTTTCATCATTTTTAACATGCTGATTTCTGGAGGGAAAAAAAAACGGTAAAGATAAATATCAGTGTAAAAAAAAAGATCAAGAGTGACTCAGCTGTCCCTTCACACCTACATAAATCTCACTGGTAAACTCTGGAAGCACATGGCATCAGATCTCTCTAGCAGCAACATTTATTGAAAACACTGGCCGGGGGTGCCTGGGTGGCTCAGTTGGTTAAGCAACTGCCTTCGGCTCAGGTCACGATCCTGGAGTCCCAGGATCGAGTCCCGCATCGGGCTCCCTGCTCAGCGAGGAGCCTGCTTCTCCCTCTGACCCTCCCCCCTCTCATGTACTCTCTCTCATTCTCGCTCTCTCAAATAAATAAATAAAATCTTTAAAAAAAAAAAAAAAAAGAAACACTGGCCGGAACTAGCTGAGAGGAAGAAGCCATTTAGCACTCCGTAATGAAAATGAGCAAAAAGACAAAGACAACTCAGTGTAGGTGACAGGTTACATCTAACGTGTCAAACTACACACCAGTCCACATACCTGTCGTCCTCCTTGTCTGACATCACTTCCAGAGATGGCAGCTGAATAGAAATTCTATCTGCAAAACAAAACAAACAAAAACCCATTTTCAAGCAGCCTAGCTTTCTAATTTATGGTTGAAAACAGAGCTAAAATAACACCAAATGAGACCACAAGTCTAAAAATGTCAATATTTTCTAGGAAAATACGATACAACAAGCTTATTCAAATGCCTGGCAGATTTTAGGAACTATAAAAACAGAGCCGTTCAACTATGCTGCGGGGGTGAGGGGAGAGGCAAACTTTCTGTAGAGGGCCGGGAGTAAGTGTTGTAGGATTTACAGGCCTCCTAGGACTCTGCACCTACTCGGTTCAGCTGTTGTAGTG
This sequence comes from Leptonychotes weddellii, assembly GCF_054177405.1. NCBI lineage: Eukaryota > Metazoa > Chordata > Mammalia > Carnivora > Phocidae > Leptonychotes > Leptonychotes weddellii. Next base: position 4,607,864 of record NC_138373.1, on the reverse strand, counting down.
CAAAATCAGCCACACACAACACACGAATGAATGCGCCTGGGTACTAACATACTTTATTCATTGACGTGAAATTTGAATATCCTGTAACTTTCACAAAGTATTCTTCTTTTGATTCCTTTTAAACTATCTAAACATGTAAGAAAACACTCTCAGCTCTCAGGAGGCAACGAAGCAGGGGCAGGCCGGGTTTGGCCCACGGGTCGCAGTTTGCCAACCGGACAGCCATACCATCTGTAACGGCTTACCTCGTGTTTGGGCCACGTGAACATGCTCTATCCAAGCAGTGTGATAGCCTACGATATTAGGATGCTGAAGGCCTGCTAGCACCTTCACCTCCCGCAGGACCTAAAGAGGAAATGCACTTCGATCTGGCTTTCACTGACAACTTGTTCAATGTGCACGGCATCAAATACTACTTGTTCCAGAGCAAAACAATAAAAACCCAACCGAACAAGGAGTCTAAACTATGTTAAAATAATCAGACTATTTCTGAGAGACAAATGGAATTGTTATAGCAACAAAATAACTTACACATATCTAGTGCTTCATACTTTCCATAGCCCATTTATGTTCATTCTCTCATTTCATTCCTCCCAGTAAGTCCAGGCACTCCCTGTGCTGTCCTTCAGCAGCACATAGACCACTAGTAAGTCCAGTCCTGCGGTCACCACTATGTCAAGGACAGGAGACCCAAGCTGCTTAGAGGGGGGCGCCTGGGTGGCTCAGTCAGTTAAGCGTCCGACTCTTGATTTCAGCTCAGGTCATGATCTCAGGGTTGTGAGATCAAGCCCCGCACTGGGCTCCATGCTGAGCGTGGAGCCTGCTTGGAATTCTCCCTCTCCCTCTGCCTCTGCCTCTGCCCCTCCCCGCCATTTACACTCTCTCTTGCTCTCTCAAAAAAAATTTTTTAAAAATAAAAAATTAAGTCAAATAAAAATTTGCTTTATTTTACGTAACCCACTTTTAGTAAACTCAGCAATCCACAACACCTAGTATTTGCCAAATACACACACATACATAACTCTTTCAAAAGGATCTAAATACCCCATCATTCAAAATAAATACACTTAAAAAAAGCATACCTTCATACAATCTGTTTTAGTTGCACCATTAATCAGGATTTTTTTAATTGCGTAATACTGACCATCTAATTTATTCCTGACCTAAAAAGCAGAGGAAAAGAGAAAGTATATTGTGCCATTAAATTCAATTGAATAGGGGCGCCTGGGTGGCTCAGTCGTTAAGTGTCTGCCTGCGGCTCAGGTCATGATCCCAGGGTCCTGGGATCGAGTCCCACATCGGGCTCCCTGCTCGGCAGGAAGTCTGCTTCTCCCTCTCCCACTCCCCCTGCTTGTGTTCCTGCTCTCGCTGTCTCTCTCTCTGTCAAATAAATAAATAAAATCTTTAAAAAAAAAAAAAAAATTCAATTGAATAGAACAAGTAATTCTAACCTGAGTTTAAGATCCAAACTAGCTAAAGAGATAAAATTAAGCGAAAGACAAGTGTCTTTACTATGTTCAGGAAAGTCAGCCACAGGGGCGCCTGGGTGGCTCAGTTGGTTGAGCGACTGCCTTCGGCTCAGGTCATGATCCTGGAGTCCCTGGATCGAGTCCCGCATCGGGCTCCCTGCTCGGCGGGGAGTCTGCTTCTCCCTCTGGCCCTCCCCCCTCTCATGTGCTCTCTCTCATTCTCTCTCAAATAAATAAATAAAATCTTTAAAAAAAAAAAAAAAAAAAAAGGAAAGTCAGCCACAGTCAGCTAGACTAGAAGCTTCCAAACTGCACTGAGACTCCCAACTCCTAGAGACTCTAGGTCTGAAAAATGGAAATGTCAGCAAAAGAACCATGTGAGGCCCAAAATACAAAAGCACAGCTTTCTCCCGTGATACATTTTTAAGTAAATTAATGTGGTTTCCAGAATCTGCCTAAACCACCAACGTGGTTAGGAAAAAGTTAAAACCTGCCCACTTCCCTATAAATGACAAATCTTAGTGGAAAGTAAGCACACATGATTTCTAGGAACTTCCCCTAGAGCACTTTAAATAATAATCATGAGAACAACTTCTCAAAATACATTTACTCAGAGCAGGAGGTCAAAACGGATTTGTGGAAAACAACCTTGTACACTCTTCCGTATCCACCTTTTCCTAAAACGGCAAGTTCTTCAAATTCATTTAGGTAACGTGAAGTCTGTGCTTCAAAGGCTATTTCCCTGGACCTAAAAGTGAAATACAAACAACCAAACAATATTAAAACATATCCAGGTGCCCAGGATATTTCACATTAGCTTTATCACTAACCTGCCAAACCTTACTGATCACTAAATTATGATGCTTTGAAAAGATGAGCCAAAACAAAATTTTTCATTCTCTAGGAAGAAAATGATTTGCTAAGCAAATCAACATGTAATAAAGATAGCAAGGGGACAAAACAGAGTTAGCAAAGGGATCGTTAATTAAGTGCATTACCAGTAATTAGTATTCCAATTAGAAATTATGAATGTTTTAAAGCAGGAATCCTAAGGATGACGAACAGGCAACAGCTGATTAGCTGAGCTCAGTAATAAATTTACTTAAATTTCTTAATGAGTTACAGATTTTAAACTAGCATTTCTCACATATAGCCAAAATTCCAATGTTGTTCCCCTGACAGAGACTATCAGTGCTCTGAATTAAGGGTGGGGCTTATGGAATCCATACAGAATACTGGGGGTCGGGGGGGCATAAGGGGAATGAGAAGTAAAGCAAATCTTGGAGCAGTCATTAATTTCTGAGAATAAAGCTTTTAATTTTCATAAAGTACCCTAACTATATTATTTTTAACTCCAAAACTAATTTCTGATTAATTCAGAATCAGTTCTTAACCTTAATTTCTTTCAGACGTTTTACTCTTTGCATAATCACAGAAGTATCTGACACATACCTGATCTTCTGGATATGAGAATTATCCTCACAAGGATCCTAAAATCAGAAAATTACTTTTAAAAGCATTTTAGACAAATTTCATGACATGAAGACTCTAACAAAAGTCAATGTCACATTAATAGTCCCAAATGTTCAAACAATATTTAAAAAAAGAAAAACATTCTGGCTTTTTCAAGATCACCTAGGGGTTTACAATTGAAAACATTTCTGTCTTAACCAAAAGATCACTACTCTAAAAAAGCTATATTCTTGCCATCCACTGATAAGGCTAAGAACTTACCAAGGGGCTCTACCAGCAAATAATTCTGACTTCACCTTCAAAACAGATGCAGAAATGGACCACTTCTCACATCTCCACTGCTACCACCCACTCCAAGCTCCTATCACCTCTTGCCTGTTTGAGCACCTGTCCCCCTGCTTCTGCCTTTGCCTCCCTCCATCTAGTCTCAACACCACAGCTGCGGTGGTCCATTAAAATGTAAGTCAGATCAAGTCACTCCTGGGCTCAAAATCCTATAAAGCTTCCTACTTTACTCTGAGTAAAAAACCAAAGACATTAAAATGGTCTCAAGATCCTCCTCCATCTGTCCATCTTACTGCCCTCCGCTGCCCTCCTTGCCCTACCTTTCCCATACTGTCCCCTTGCTTACTCTACTCCAGCCACATGGCTGCCAGTCAGCTTCCCAAACACACCAAGCACACTGCCACCTTGGGAATGACTGATCCTCTGCCCGGAAGGCTCTCTCCTCCAGATAGGTGCATGTCTCATATTCTCAACTGCAGCTACTAACTTCAGTAACTGGCCACCTTGTATATAACCCACACATTTTCTAAGCCCCTTCACTGCTTTATATTTCTCCTTAACACTCTTGAACACTTACCACCATGTAACACCCCCTTTATTTTTATGTATTTTTATTATGTTTCTATTGCTGACTGCCCCCTCATCAGAACATAAGCTCAAAAAAAAAAAGCCCCAATGAGGTCAGGTGTTTTTGTCTTTTGTCTGTTTTGTTTGCTGCTTGAATACCAGCTCCTACAAACCTAACACATGGTAGTCATTTGATAAATACTTACTGAATAAATAAATTAAGGTTAACATTTTTATAAACCTGTACTATAACCAGGACTTTAAAATACAGTTCTGAAATTAAAATGTTTTTGTCATACACGAAGTCTGTATTTTAGTGCTTACCTGACGAACTCTCTCTTTAGCAGACCTCATTAAATGAGAAATAGCTCTGTTGTGGTGTAGCCTCAACGAGCTAAACTCATCACTACAGGTGAAAGAAGACAGCAGCCCCATTTTGATAAAGGTCTGGCAAAGCACTAGAAGAAGAATATGGACAACTATTATCAGAAAGGCCATCAATAAAATGGCAATTTTAAAGAGACTACAGAGTAATAATAGCTTCTATTAAAAAAAAAAAAAAACCTCGGGGCACCTGGTGGCTCAGTCAGTTAAGCGTCTGCCTTCAGCTCAGGTCATGATCCCAGGGTCCTGGGATCGAGCCCCTAGTCTGCTCCCTGCTCAGCAGGGAGTCTGCTTCTCCATCTCCCTCTGCCTCCGCCCCTCCCCCCACTTGTGCTCGCTCTCTCAAATAAAATCTTAAAAAAAAACTCTATTAAAAAAAAGTTACGTTTATACACATTACAATGTGGAGATTAACCCTCTACTAGAGAAGGAGCAATTGGTACTTTCGTTGTTCAGGAGCTCATCTAGAATTACCTACTTGATACTGAGCAGTCATTTGTTTACCATGCCTGGTCAGCTGGTAAAGCACAAAGCTCTGTTTTTAAAAAGGCAAGAAAAAATGTAAACTTTAGTACTAGTCTCCTGACCTTCAAATACATCACCTTTTGCTGACAGGCAGCGAAGTAAAAACAAAGGCAACAGTGAAAACATGATTAGAACTGACTACAAAAGTGAATTAGTGTTTTCGATGGTGGACTGATTATCTCTAACCAACAAATAGCACATACGAGATGTGCATAGACCAAACACTAGGGGAAAGTTCAGTCTGAAGTCACAACACCAGGCTCCTCAGAAAAAGAAGTTTCTACAAAAGTGCTTGGCTTTTACTTATTCAAGGAATACAGAAACCACAGGGAATATTCTTTTTTTTTTTTTTAAAGCACTAGGCCAGAGGTCTTAGGTGACCTGCCATTCAAAGCCTGGTGCATTCTAGTCTTGCCAGCCAAGTTGTGTAGGGGACTACAGTAGCTGGTCAGCTCTGACTTGTTAGCACCACACAATTACCTCCTTGTGGGTTTAGCACTTTGACCCTCCCCCTCCAGAGAGCTCTGTGGGCTCCTGAGGAGGAGTAGAGACATGACGTCGCACCTGATACTACAGTGATCCATCATAAACGCACAAGGTCTTGGTAGCCTTACAGTGGAGTAAGCTCAGGCCGTGCACAAGAGCCAGAGGGAATCCGAGAATATTCTTTGTATATGGGTAACTTCATTAGATTATGAACTAATTGAGGGGTGCCTGGGTGGCTCAGTCGTTAAGCGTCTGCCTTCGGCTCAGGTCATGATCCCAGGGTCCTGGGATCGAGCCCCGCATTGGGCTCCCTGCTCGGCAGGGAGTCTGCTTCTCCCTCTCCCACTCTCCCTGCTTGTGTTCCCTCTCTCGCTGTGTCTCTCTCTGTCAAATAAATAAATAAAATCTTAAAAAAAAAAAAAAGATTATGAACTAATTGAATAATATCAAAAATATTTTAAATATACTTTAAAAGTTTAGTCACCTAAAAAGGAATTCAAAAATACTTTAAAATCAACAAGATTCAGATTTGCTTTAATTAGGAGCAAGATTACTACATAAATATCATTATAATCTGCTTGTCTATACAATGAGCTGAAGACAATAATGCCCAGCTACCAATGCTCTGGAACCCACAGAACACCCACTCTGTACAACCACCTCCCCACCACTTATTCAGAAAAATAAATATATACTTGTATATTTCCATGTCCCATCAAGTTCATCAAAATGACAATCTACCTTTAACTAAAAATATTACATTCTAAGTTCACATGTAGGTATCTCTAAATTTGAGGATTCCTAACACTAAACAAGACTTGGGAAGACTTTTTTGGTAGAAAAGATCCTTAGAATCTGTGGTTGGACCTATTAAAGAGGCCACAGTGCTCTCAAGGAGCTGAACAGAAACATCACCATCTGTAATCCTGCTCACATCTATGCTCAAGTTTCTCATACACGTAAACTACGGCAGGAATTAAAATAAACATTTCAACCACTGTGGTATAATAAGAAATGTATTTGGTCTTGTCTCCTAAAACACATAGCTCCTAAAATTCTTGTGATTTCCCAAGCGCTGGGGATGCTAGGAGCATCTTTTGTTCTAATATTTGGTCTTTGACCTCAGTTCCTGACATAAGAGCTTCTAAGACCCTTGGAATCTCCAGTGATAAGAGTCTTTTGTATGTTAATGAGATGACTGGGGGTCCCCTAGGTAGCTTCAAATGGGGGCTGGTCACCAGAAAGACCAAGCCATGATTAAAAGTTTGGAACTTTCAGCTCCACCTCCTCTCTCCATTCTCTAGGGAGAGAAGAGCTGGAGATGGAGTTAATCACTGATCATGCCACCATGATGAAGCCTCCATAAATATCCCTCCATTACAAGATTCAGAGAGCTTCTGGGTAAGCATATCCACACACCAGGAGTGGGGCATCCCAACTCCATGGGAACAGAAGCTCTTGTACTCTGGTCCTCACCCTATGTGCCTCTCCATCTGGCTGTTCACCTGTATCGGTTATCATACCCTCTCTTATATAATAAACCAGGAACCATAAATGTCTGAGTACTGTGAGCCATTATAGCAAATTATTAAACCTGAGTGGCAAGGGTGGACACTTGACAGTGAACAATTTACAGCCAGGTCGGACGCAAGTATGGGTAACCTGAGGACACTGGGGACCCACACTTGCAACTGGCATCTGAAATGAAGGCAGTCTGTGGGACTGAGCCCTCAACCTGTGGGATCTGACACTAACTCCAGGCAGACGGTGTCAGGATTGAACTGAATTGTAAGACAACCAGCTGGTGTCCGAGAACTGGTCAGTACGGGGGCGGAAAGCACACATTTGGTGTCATTAGTATTCAGTGTGTAGAGGAAAAGTTTCCTATTCTACAACAAGGAACACAGCTGGTCCGGCGCTTTGGTCAAGAACTAGCTCAGAGGGGCACCTGGGTGGCTCAGTCGTTAAGCGTCTGCCTTAGGCTCAGGTCATGATCCCAGAGTCCTGGGATCAAGCCCCGCATCGGGCTCCCTGTTCAGCGAGAAGCTTGCTTCTCCCTCTCCCACTCCCCCTGCTTGTGTTCCCTCTCTCGCTGTGTCTCTCTGTGTCAAATAAATAAATAAAATCTTAAAAAAAAAAAAAAAAAGAACTAGCTCAGAATGAGTACCTATGATGTTTACCTGCTCATGGAACAAACCATGACAGATCTTCAAAAATTACATGAATGATCATGTTATAGAGACAAAAGAACTATCTTTTACTTATTTAAATACACCCAATTTTATAGTCATTAATCTTTTGGGGTCTCTGGTAATTACAGTCATAAGAATTACCCAAAAGAAAATATAAAATGCATTCAAGAAATACAAACTATTAATACTTATTTCAAATGTTTATATACCAGCTGCTTCTCATACCCACAACATCAAACAACATTGTATTTTTACAAGGTTTACTTAGCAAGATTTATTCTTACTAACATTTAAACACCTGTCTTGAACGGAGAGGGTTTGGTTCGTGCACATGACTCAAGTGCTCCAGCAAAGAGACAAGCAAGAGTTGGTTTGCAACTGCGAAAGGGAAAGTCGGCTGCTGCAGGGGTCCTTTTAATACCTGGAGTTCTGCTGGGACATCGGATTCTAAAAATTAAAAGAGAAAAAAATGTGAATAAATGGGAAACACGTCTCATAATGACAAAACAGCATCTTCTAATTAATGAAACACAAACTACTGACATTTAAGGAAATAAAACACAAAAGAGTAGTTAAGCCGAGCAGGGTTAATCTAGACAGACTTTCCAGAATTGAGTGTTGTGTTGAATTCTGGAAGTTGCAAGACTAGCGGAAGGACGCCATCAGGGGGGAGGGGGAGGGCTGTGGGAGTAATGGTGTGTGCAAAGGTAGAAATAAATGAGTAAATAAACATCCAAGCGAACGAGAGGGCACAGGATGGCTTCCTTCGCGAGGACAGCCCAGGCACCAGCATAAAGAAGGAAGTCTGGCGGCGGGAAGAGCGCGAGGGAGGAAGCATGGGAACCACCTGTGTGAGTTACCAACTGTTCCATGTGCAGAGCCTCCAATCCTCACAAAACAGTGGAAGGAAGTGCCGCCGCTCTTGCTTTACAGATGAGGACACTGACCTCACATAGCGGTTTAGGAACTTGTAAGCAGACAGATCGGCACGATGCCCAAGCCCATCCTCCTTCCATCACACAAGACCAAGCAGATGGATGAGTTGGCACTTCCAGCTGAAGGTTGTAAGTTCTCGCTTACTGTTTATTTCATGTGTTACTGAGTCGACCACAAACAGTAAGAAGGAAAACTGTTTGAGGAAACTGTGCTGGAAACATCTAACAGGTAGACAGGAAGAGGCAGATGACAGGCCAACAAGAGCCTTGTAAAGGAGATAAAGGACAGAAACATGGAGGAAAGAACAGGTCCCAGAGATACGGAGAAAGAAACGGACTGGCCAATTATACAACACCAGGAGAGGGAGGATGGAAGTGTGAGTGAGAGTGAAAACTCTAAGAGGGTTGTTAGGGAAAAGATGAGACACTGCAAACTCTCAAGAGCTGTGGACCCGTTGTATTGGAAATGCCCTGCAGAAACAGGGACCATACATCCTACACCTGCTAAAAATCCTTCCCATTTCAAATATTCTATCCCACCCTCCTCTATAATCTATAGAGGACCCAGAAAAGTCAAAGTTTCCAAGTTCAGACCTCATCACCAATTTCCTCTCTGATTTATAAGGTGACCAAAAAAACACCTGCAAATATGCAGACGTGCTATTCATTTTAAATGAAAAATTACTGAGTATGGGGGCGGGGAAAGAATGAAAAATGTGCCCATGTGATAACTTCTATACGTAAAGACATCTTAAAGTTAAAACATGAATCACAAATTCAGATATAGTACACAGATCTGCACTACACATAACAAGAAAAAGAAATGGCAGTAAAATTTATATAGAGCCCTTACAATAAAATGAAGCACAATTAAAACTCAAATAGGTTTAACATAACTAGTAACTAATGACATACATTATTAAAATAACGATGATACCAGAATTTGCTATCAGATTGGTAACCACTTCAAGCCTGGAATACATGGTATTATTATGGGCACATAAAGGAGACATTTTCAATCACGGGGGGTAAAAGTGTTGCAACCTTCAATAAATATATCATAGAATTCAAAATGTGCAAAACTTTGACTCAGCACTTCTGGTTTTTGAAAATATTTACAAAGCACAACAAATACATGTCTATAAGATGTTCAGCATAACACTGTTTAGACTACTGAAAAGTTGCTAAATTATACACGTATAAGAGATTATGCAGCTATTGGAAATGATGGTGTATAAAAAGATAATCGTGGGGGCGCCTGGGTGGCTCAGTCAGTTAGGCGTCTGCCTTCGGCTCAGGTCATGATCTCGGGGTCCTGGGACTGAGCCCCATGTCTGGCTCCCTGCTCAACCCAGAGCCTGCTTCTCCCTCTCCCTCTGCCTGCCACGCCCCCTGCTTGTGCGCGCTCTCTCTGGCAAATAAATAAAATCTTTTTTAATTAATTAATTAAAAAGATAATTATGAATAGTCCATTATCAAGTCAAAGAAGCAAGCTATAAAGTAATACTGGGGCGCCTGGGTGGCTCAGTTGGTTAAGCGACTGCCTTCAGCTCAGGTCATGATCCCAAGGTCCTGGAATCGAGCCCCGCATCGGGCTCCCCGCTCAGCGGGAAGCCTGCTTCTCCCTCTCCCACTCCCCCTACTTGTGTTCCCTCTCTCACTGTCTCTCTCTCTGTCAGATAAATAAATAAAATCTTAAAAAAAAAAAAAAAGCTGAACATAAAAGATTTATCATACTACTATGCTCACAATTTTAAAATATATTTACTTCACAGCTATATAAATGTATAGACAATACAAAGAACAAAACAGACAAAATCTCTGCCCCCTCTGTTTCCAGTTATACATCAAAAGAATTTGTAAAAGAAATGAAACTGGTGAACATGCTGTTTTTCAATCTGCCTGTTTGATCCTTAATATCTACGCATCTACCTGGCTTACAGCAGCTCTCATTAATATTTGCAAATGAATACACCAAACTGTTAGCAGTGAGTTCTCTGGGATGTGAGCACAGGTGACTTTCCCCTTTTTTCTTTATTTCCTGAAATTTTTCCAAATGATTTCTCTAAATTTTTATCTTATTTGGACAAACTCAGAAATCTTTAATCCATTTATGGTATCTCTGACAAAGAGTTTTAAATGCAAAACTCAGCAAGTAAATTTTCACTGGCTATGCCAAAATGTAAACAGTAATCTCTGGGTAATGAGATTGTGATTTTTAAATTTCCTTCTTCAGGCTTTTCTATAATTTCAACATACTTTGTAATGTGAACAAAAATTTTTTAATACACTGAACTGTCAACAGTGATGAGATTAGGGTTGGGAGGGTTTTCTGCTTCTCTATGCTCATATTTTCCTATGTTCTACAATGAGGAAATTCTACCTTTTTTTTTAAGATTTTATTTATTTATTTGACAGAGAGAGGGACAGCAAGAGAGGGAACACTAGCAGGGGGACAGGAGCTGGAGAGGGAGAAGCAGGCCTCCCCCGCAGAGCAGGGAGCCCAATGCAGGACTCGATCCCAGGACCCTGGGATCATGACCTGAGCCTAAAGCAGACACCCAACAACTAGGCCACCCAGGCGCCCCATCCTACCTTTTTTTTTTTTAAAGATTTTATTTATTTGTCATAGAGAGAGAGCAAGAGAGCGAGCACAAGCAGGGAGAACAGCAGGCAGAAGCAGAAGCAGGCTCTCTGCTGAGCAGGGAGCCCGACACAGGGCTGGATCCCAGGATCCTGGGATCATGACCTGAGCCGAAGGCAGACGCTTAACCAACTGAGCCACCCAGGCATCCCTGGAAATCCTACTTTTTAATAAGAAAAAAAAAAAAGGAATGATCAGAGTCAAAGGAACCAACTAAGCCAAGAAAATGGCAACTTCAAAAAAGAGCAGTGGACCAATACTCAAAACACAGGAAGGAGTAAAACCGTAAGGAAATGAAAGCTAAAGCTGAGTGCTTCCCGTTCGGTCCTGATCAAGTAGAAGAGGAAGAGTAAAGAGGCTAATAGGAAAGACGAGGTCAGACCCTGTTATAAAAGAAGAAGAAATGAGATGAGATCCTAGGTGAATTAGAGTTCTAGACTTCTCCCAACTAGGAGGGGAGTAGACAAACAGGAAAGGGATCACCTACTTCAGGCTCATCAGGAAAGTATGAGCTGAATAAATCGTCCATTATTAAATGAGGGAGGAACTTGGAGGTTTAATCTGAGGTAAAAATTCTGAAAAACTTGTCAGATGAAAGAAATAAAAACCAATGAGTCTGGAAATGGGCTTACTGTTGCTCTCCTGTTGCATGCTATTCCACAGGGGGGGATAAATACAGGAACTTTGATCAAAGTTGGTCCCTACATAACAGACTGAAGAACACAGATTTTAGAGTTACATCTAGGTTTTGAATTTTCTGACTCTACCATAAACTGGCAGAGTGACCTCCTCACATCATACCAATGACCTTCGAGAAATCATGTAACTGCTCTGTTTCTACGTCTACTAAAAATGAAACTACATTTTTTCATATACCTTACTTTTCACATAAAAAGATAAATTATGTCTGGATATTCTAGGCCTCTTTGGAAGAAAAGCCAATATGTAAACACAACAGTATTATTAGTAACCTAGCAGAAGGAAATTTTTCAAAGTTTATCTAAGAGCACTCCCTTCAAGAATAATCTTTCCTTTGCAGAAAACCTTATCACAATGTGACAGCAAAGACAGACCTGTGTGTTTACAGCTGAGGCTTTTCCTTTGACATAACACTTCCTGTATTATTGAGCTGCCATATTACACCGGGTTACATGTGAAAAAATCAGTTCATTAAAAAACAGTTTTCTTAAAACTGTCCTCTGTCAATGATCTACTTAAATTACCACCACAGCCTGTTTTTGTCTCCCTTTAGGGTCAAGAATTATAGACAGTATTAAGGGTGAAGATCGAAGGACTTAAGGAATAAATTAACAGTTTCTACTCTGCTTGAAACTTCAAATCCATTGCATGCTAATACTTGTTTCATGCTTCAACTGAACGTGTATTCCTTGTGATCATCCTATTCAAAGCACCATAAAGTAAAAACCTCCCTGAATCAGTATTATTCATTCTTGGTAGCACAATTTAGCTTTAAAAACTGCCAAAACAACTGGTAGTAATTAAAGACCCTATGAAATTTGAATAAAATGCTGGGTACTGGGGCGCCTGGGTGGCTCAGTCATTAAGCGTCTGCCTTTGGCTCAGGTCATGGTCCCAGGGTCCTGGGATCGAGTTCCGCATCGGGCTCCCTGCTCGGCGGGAAGCCTGCTTCTCCCTCTCCTACTCCCCCTGCTTGTGTTCCCTCTCTCGCTCTCTCTCTCTCTGTCAAATAAATAAAATCTTTAAAAAAAAAAAATACTGGATACTTTGAACTGGCTGGAGTCAATGTTTTAAGTACCCCTCACTTTATGCAGAATAACTTGCCTGACTTAACGCCGTATCTCCTAGTAACCAAAAGCCTAAAAAACAAACAAAAAAAACCTTGAGCATTTCTTTTCTTTAAAGCGACCCACCATGAGAAGTCTTTAGCTCCCCTATCAGTAAAGCAAAAGACAAGAGAAGCTACAAATTCAAACACTTAACCCGAACTGTTAAGCGTATAAGGTCTCGGGCGCCTGGGTGGCTCAGTTGGTTAAGCGACTGCCTTCGGCTCAGGTCATGATCCTGGAGTCCCAGGATCGAGTCCCGCATCGGGCTCCCTGCTCAGCGGGGAGTCTGCTTCTCCCTCTGACCCTCCCCCCTCTCATGTGCTCTATGTCTCTCTCATTCTGTCTCAAATAAATAAATAAAATCTTAAAAAAAAAAAAAAGCGTATAAGGTCTGCAAAGTCCCCTTCCAGAAGTTTACAAAGCTCATTCTCATCGTCTGACAAAACCACGGGGCTCGGAGCTGGGAGGCTGCCTGAGGGAAATCTTAGCACGTCCGGAGCCGAGTCCGCAAAGAGGAAACCAGGGAACAGAAACGTAAACAAACGAGCGGGTCGCAGACACTCGTTTCAATAAGTGTTTACCTTATCCAGACCGCCCTCCCGCCGCCCCTCGCACTGCACCGCTGGGCCGCCGGTTCGAGCCCGGATCCAGCCGAATTCGCCCCGGAGCGGCGGCGACGCTCGTTGCGTCCTGCCCACCCGGAAAGGAAGGTGCACGGGTGCAAGGAAGGGCCGCCGCGGCATTCCGGGTCCCTCACCGTCATACTTGGGGTCCGAGCCGTCGGCCGGGAACTCGATGGCGGGCGGCGGCGTCACAGCCTCCGCCCCGTCGCCCTCCGCCTCGCGCTCCCGGGCCCCGGAGCTGCCTCCCAGCATCGCCCGCCGCGCGCGGGCCGAAGCCCAGCCCGCCCGCCCGCCAGCCTACCCAGCACCGCCTCACTCAGGACCAGTGGCACCTGCCACCGGATCCGGAAGTAGCCCCTCACGAGGCGGAAAACGCGCCCAGGGCTCACGCGCGCCGCTGGCGGGGGCGGGCCCTGCCGCAAGCTCCGCCCTTCCCCTCCTCCAGGAGGAGAGGATGGGCCGGTGCCGCGCGGGCGCACTCCTGCGCAGGCGCCCTGGTGGCCTGTTCCTTGGGCGGTGGCGGGCGGATGGTGGGGTGTGGACTCGGGACGCCCGCCACGCCCGCCACGCCCGCCACGCCCGCGGGGACGTCAACCTGCGCTCCCGGCCACCCTTAAGACCTTAGCCTCGCGCACGAGTCAGAGCGCTCACGTCTCACGCCAAGACTCGGATGCTAATGTAAGATTCCCGTGTCTGCGGAGCTTCTAAATCCAAATACATACTTTATGCAGATAAAACAGTGATTGTTTGTCATTTGTTTTTCAAAGGAAAAAAAAAGCGTCTACAAGACCTATCTCAACAACAACTGAACCTATTTTGGTCAACCGTTAAAACGACAAACTGTGAAATAACTCGATTCCAAAGTGAATCCAACCTAACAAATATACTCTGCTTTTAAGACTGAACTTTCCATCGAAATGATGTCAAACCTGAGACCACCTTTTCCAAGTGACCCCATGGCCATACTGCATCGACTGTGATTTGAAGCCCTTAGCTTCAAAAACCCTCTGCCCTCTGGAAATGTCTCTGATGATGTGGTTGCCAACACAATGCTGTTGGAAATAATTCTTAGATTCCAGATCAGATAATGCAGCTGGAATAAAAAGCCTTTCAGATTTTGATCCTCAACCCCAGTGCGATGTGTAAAAGCGGTATTGCTTAAGAATTTTATTTGAGCACAGTTTTCTTATAAAATCATACAGGATGCTTTCAGCCTGATAGAAGCAATTTGGACATGGTTCATCCAAAGATTAGGGATGCCTCTTTCCCTACTCTGCTGATGGGAAGAACACAGCCTTTATGGAGGGTGATTTATCTATATGTATCCACAACTTTAAAAATGCAAATACTTTTGACTCATCAATTCCACTTTCAGTAATTTATTTTAAGGAACAGATTAAGAATGAGCAAGAAGATTTAGCTAAAACTATTAATTGTAACAATAGTTATAATACCAAAAACAAGAAGACAATATAATTGAGTAAATTATAAATATCCATGCAATGGCACACTTTGCAACCAATAAAAATGTTGGTATGCAATATCCAGTTCTTGCCACTTTCCACCACCACCAGAATGGAGAAAACAGCAAACCCATTCAGATGGGAATATAAATGAAGGCAACATTTCTAGAAGACAATACTCAACTTATAGTGAATATATTTAAATAGGTATACTCTTTAAACTACATACAGGAGGATATACAAAGGAAATAATCAGAGTGGTGAAAAAAGAAAAATCTATAAGAGTGCTCATCAAAGTGTAGTTTATAATAGAAAAGCACTGGGATAAATCCAAATTCCCAAATAGAAGAGCAGTGGGGGTACACCCATGCAGTGAAATCTTATGCAGCCATTATAAAAAATGGGGGTGGGGCAGGGGAAGAGCACAGTCCTCTCTTGGCTTCCATGGTATCACACAATTCTAGTTTTCCTCTATTTTACTGGCCCTCCATCTCAGGATCCCTTTCTGGATTCTCCTTCCCCAAATGCATAATTCTGTAGGGCTCTTGTCACGTCACTCCAAATTCTCTCAGGAGATAACCACATGCACTGCTATCACTTTACATACCCTCTATAAGCTGACAACTCCCAAATGTATCTCTGCAGCACAGACTTGTTCTCTTGGATGACTCAAAACACCTCAAATTTCTGAAAGCAAACTCGTGATATTCCTTCTAAAATTTGTTTTCCACTACTTCTCTTCATTCAAGTAGTACACAATCCACCCACTTGTCCGTGCCTAAAACATGAGTCAACCTTTATTCCATAACCAGACTATATCTAGGCTGCCCTCAAATTAATTAAAAAATAGAAATATGACATAGCATATAAACACGCAAATTAAACATGCAGTTAACTGGAAAGGAACCCAAATGACCAATAAACATAGGAAAAGATACACAAATTTCGCTAGGTACAGGTAAGTGCAAATTAAACGGTGAACTATCATCTCAAACTATTATATTTGCAAAGTTAGTTTTTCATACCAAGTGTGGGTGAGGATGTGGAGGAAAAGGAGCTATCAAATGTTACTAAAGAGCTACTTAGTGATATTGAGTAAAATTAAATGGTGCATACCCAAGATCCACTAATTTAATTTCCATTGAGGTTCCCTTCGGGCACTTTTTTTTAAAGATTTTATTTATTTATTTGAGAGAGAGAGTGTGTTTGCACGAGCAGGGGGGAGGGGCAGAGAGAGAGGGAGAAGCAGGCTCCCTGCTGAACAGGGAGCCCAACACAGGGCCTGATCCCAGGACCCTGAAGGCAGACGCCCAACCAACTGAGCCACCCAGTTGGTGCTCAATCCTGCAGATTTTAGATTCGCTTGCCCCCATAACTGTGTGAGCCAATTCCTTAAAACCAGTCTCTGAATACACATCCTACTGGTTCTGTTTCTCTAGAGAACCCTAATACACTTGCTTTCTTGAAAAAGAATAAAAAATGTGAAATTCTTCAAACATAAAAAAAGGTACAAAGAATAATGTAAACACTGATGTTTCCACACCCAAATTTAACAACTGTTGACATTAAGCTGTATTTGCTTAAGAATTGCTTCTCTTAAAAGAAAAAAAAAAAATTTACAGATATAGCTAAATTCCTATTTTGAACCCTTTCTGTTCCCACTCTCCTCCCTTCCTCTTAAGAGGTAATCTCTTTTTTAAAGTCAGATATCATTCCCATCCATATTTTATTTCATTATTTTATTTTTCTTAAGATTTCATTTATTTATTTGAGAGAGAGAGAGAAAGAGAGCACAAGTGGGGGGAGGGGCAGAGGGACAAGCAGAGTCCCTGCTGAGCAGGGAGCCGGAACAGGGCTCAATCCCAAGACCCTGAGGTCATGACCTGAGTTGAAGTCAGATGCTTAACTGACTGAGCCACCCAGGCGTCCCCCAATCCATATTTTAATATTTCTACGATAAATATATGTCCCAGAATAATATGTTTTTTTGCGTATTTAAAAAATTTTACATACATGGCATCATACTGTACTTTACAAGGTCAAATTTAGGGCCAAATTGCCTGTGTGTGCGTTTGCATGTGTTTGTTTCTTTTTTTTCTTCACTTACTGCATGAAGTGCACTAACTTAACTAAGCACCTTGAATCTAGTTGAACCATTGTAACAGTTCTATAATATTAATTTGCATTTATAATATGTTTGCTTATTTCCCTATTGATGGATAATATAAGGGAGTCCAAAAGAAATCCAGCCCCAAAGGAATCTCTTTTTGGGGTGGCAAAAAGTGTTTTAAAATCAGATAGTGGTGATGGTGGCCCAACTCTGAGTACCAGTCATTTGTACATTTGAGAATTTTAGAATGAGTTTTGTGGTATATAAATTATAAATTATCTCAGTAAAGCTGTCATAAAAAAAAGGTAGAGAGCAATGAAAGGTGACATGTGAAAAATAAATCCTGGTTGTCCCAAATACAACAGGTTGTGTGACCTGAGGCAAGCTGTTTATTTGAAAGCTCTCTTTGCCTCTATGTTCTCAACTATAGAATGGGATAATTAGGGGCGCCTGGGTGGCTCAGTCGTTGAGCGTCTTCCTTCGGCTCAGGTCATGATCCCGGGGTCCTGGGATCGAGCCCCGCATTGGGCTCCCTGCTGAGCAGGGAGCCTGCTTCTCCTTCTCCCTCTGTCTACCACTCTGCCTACTTGTGCTCTCTCTCTGTCAAATAAATAAATAAAATCTTTAAAAAAAAAAAAAAAGAATGGGATAATTACAGCACCTAGCCTGTAAATTTGTAATAAGGATTGAATGAGTTAATATTTGTGAAAGCACTTAGAACAGGGTGAGTGAGTGGAGTTGACCCAGTGTGCAATGAATGTTAGCAATTATTATTTTATTATCATTACTATCATAAAAACTTCTGCAACTTAAGCTGTGTTGTTTTCAATGTTCATGATAAGACATGCAGACATACACACATATATGTATTCTTGGGCACATATAGAAGTGTGGCTCAGTCGGTAAAGCATCGGCCTTCAGCTCAGGTCAAGATCCCAGGACCCTGGGATCAAATCTGGCATCAGCCTCCCAGATTAAATAAAATCTTAAAAAAAAAAAAGGAGAAGTTATAAAAATAAATAAATAAATAAAGTCGGCAGGATGGGCCAGGGAAGAGGTGATGTTGCCAGTCAAGTCCAAAGGCTGTCTGCTGGCAGAATCCTCCTTGCTTGGAGGAAGTCAGTCTTTTGGTTCTAGAAAGGCCTTTGACTGATTGGATGAGGTGCACTCAGGTTGTGAAGGGCCATCCACTTTACACAAAATCCACTGACTTAAATGTTAATCTCATCAAAAATCCCCTCACAGAGACATCCAGAATAATGTTTAATCAAATATCTGGCTAATAGGGCCCAGCCAAGTTGACACATTAAATTAAACATCACAGGTCCATCCCTTGTCAACCTGGCACCCATATGCATCCTATTATCCCATACATAGTCTCCAAACAGACAGTGAGAAGGTCATACTTCTGTACATGATACAACTATCCTGACCAAAACCAAAAGGGCACTATGCCTTTCCTCAGAAGAGGATAAAAAGTCCTTGGGTGATGTTCACTCTTGTCGAATACCTTATAACTTAAAAACTATGATGTAGGGGCGCCTGGGTGGCTCAGTCGTTAAGCGTCTGCCTTCGGCTCAGGTCATGATCCCGGGGTCCTGGGATCGAGCCCCGCATCGGGCTCCCCGCTCCGCGGGAAGCCTGCTTCTCCCTCTCCCACTCCCCCTGCTTGTGTTCCCTCTCTGGCTGTGTCTCTCTCTGTCAAATAAATAAATAAAATCTTAAAAAAAAAAAAACTATGATGTAAACTTAACAGTACTTAAATACTATGATATAAAGTCAATGCATCATATGTCACGTGATAAGGGGATAGGAGAATGAAGAAAATAAAGATTCGGTAGATGGATAATATGCATGCATATACTTACACATACACAGTCATAACAAAATAAGGAACAAACACAGTTACAGTTCTTGTTACTGTAATTGGTCATAAGGTTGTAACTGGTATTTATAACTAACTACCTTCTTCCACTACCCATTCCATATTCCCTTTGTCCTCAGCAAGCATCTCAGCTGGCCATAGTTCTTTACTTGATGGGGTAATGCGAACCTCCTTTCTTGAAGAGTCTGGGCCATTAGCAGTCCTGCCTAGATTGGGTTGTTGTAGTCTTCCATTGACTTTAATCATAGTGCATGATAACACTAAGAGTCACCCTAAGGGACCTCCTGTATTCCAGATTCTTTCTTACTTCCATTTTGGAAGTAAGTCCCTTTTCTCCTTGGTAGTCAAGATCAATCACCCCAGCCAGTATAGCAACTCCTTTCCTTGCCTGTTGGTTTAGAGTCATGAGGAGCCTAAGGTGACTCTGTTATAGTCTTAACTTTTAGTACAGTTGAGTCATTGTTGTATCTGCTGGTAGAAGAAATAAGACCTTTTGGAACTCCTTTCAGAACTAAGATCTCTAAGCCAGTGGAGCATAGGGTCCCAGGGACAGGAAGCAAATGCTAGAGAGTCACTTGGGGGTAATACTGAGTAGCGCCCCTCCCATTTCAACTCCTTGATTTACAACCCGTGGATCCTGGAAGAGGGAGAAACAGCACCATATATTTATTGGACATTGATTCAGAACATAAACAGCTCTCTGGAGAACCTTACCCCCATCCTGCAAGGTGTGGCCACCTAATTGACCCTGTAACTGAGTCTTCAAACAGCCATTCCATCAAGTCAGTTGCTTTAGGAAGGTAGGAAACATGGTAAGACAAGAGACTTCCATGAGCATGGATCAACTGCCGTACTTCATTTGCTGGAAAATGGGTTCCTTTATCAGAAGCAATGCTGTGTGGAATACCAAGACAGTGGATAAGATATTCCATAAGTCCACAAAAGGTAGTTTTGGCAGAATAATTGCACACAGAGAAGGAAAATCTGTATCCACAGTATCTATTTTAGTAAAAACAACACACTGCTCCTTCCACGAGAGAAGTGGTCTAATGTAATCGACCTGCCTCCATGTAGCAGGCTGATCCCTCCAGTGAATGATGCCATACTGGGGGTTCAGTGTTGGTCTCTGGGGCTGGCAGATTGGGCAGTCAGCAGTGGCTATAGCGAGGACAGTCTTGGTGAGTGGAAGTCCATGTTGCTGAGCCCATTTTTGACCTCCATCCCTGCCGCCATGGCCACTTTACTCATGAGCCTACTGGGTGATGACAGGAGTGGCTAAGGAAAGAGCCTGACTAGTTAGTATCCATGACTTGATTATGAAAATCCTCTACTGAGATCACTCTTTGGTGAGCATTCACATAGGCTACACATATCTTTACATTTTTCACCCATCTAAGAGAGATCTATCCATACCCCTTCCCCAAACTTCCTTGTCACCAATTTTGCAATCATATTCCTTCCAAGTCCTTGACAATCCAACCAAAACATTGGCCACATTCCATGAATCAGTATATAATCACATATCTGACCATTTCTCCTTCCAAGCAAAATGAACAATCAGATATATTGCCTGGAAGTTCTGTTCACTGGGAGGATTTCCCTTCACCATTGTCCTTCAGGGATGTCTCAGAAAAGGGCTGTCATGCTGCAGCTGTCCACTTTCTAATGGTGCCTGCCTATTGTGCAGAACCATCTGAAAACAAGACCCAAGTCTTCCCTGTCTCTGTACAAGCTCTGATCACAGAGAACTCCCCATGAATCCACACATGCAGGCTTGGAAAGAGAAGGTATTGTAGCAGGAGTGGGGGCCATCGGTATTTGAGCCATTTCTTCATGTAATCTGTGGACTCAGGGACTGCCTGCACATGATCTCACACATACCACTTCCATGATGGATGTGCTTCTGCACGCACCCAACTTTATGGCTTGGTGGATCAGATAACACCCAGTTCATGATAAACAGCTCAGGTTGTATGGTAATTTGGTGGCCCATAGTTAAGCACTCAGTCTCTACTAAAGCCCAGTACCAGGCCAAAAGCTATTTCTTAAAAAAGGAAAGTAGTTATCTGAAGATGAAACCAGGATGGGGCGCCTGGGTGGCTCAGTTGGTTAAGCGACTGCCTTCGGCTCAGGTCATGATCCCGGAGTCCCGGGATCGAGTCCCGCATCGGGCTCCCTGCTCAGCGGGGAGCCTGCTTCTCCCTCTGACTCTCCGCCCTCTTATATACTCTCTGTCTCTCTCATTCTCTCTGTCTCAAATAAATAAATAAAATCTTAAAAAAAAAAAAAAAAAGAAACCAGGATGGCCAGTTGTGTCTTGGGATGGGTCAGCCCTTCCGCTGCATTTAGAACAAAATTGAGACTCCCTGCATGGCCTACAGGGCCTTTCAAGAGCTCCTCCAGCCTTCCATGCCAGTCTCTGCTCTACGGGATCACACTAATGAATGAACAGAAAAGTAAGACTCACGACTTAAGCATTCATGAGAGGGGGTCAGAGCAGAGGTGGCAATTGTTCTTGAGGTTTTAGCCTCTAGAGCAGGGACAGAGTCATACAAGAAGTAGGACAGAAATCTCAATGACTTGACAATTGCTGGCCTTTGGCTGCATAGATGGCACCCTTACCCACCTTCTCCAACTATATTGCATGTGCAGTATCAATTTTCCCTCACAGTGAAGCAAAAACAAACTCTCTAAAGAGATATCTTCATGGCAAGGACGAGAGTTCTCAAAGCTGAGTAGAAGAACGCAATGGTGATATTTTGTAGGTCTCTATTGCCACATCATGCCACAGACTCTCCGTGCTTTCTTTGCTGCTAGAGTCACATCTTTCAATCTAGTCCAAATTAGAGAGCCAACTCCAGAAACCCTGGAACAAAACAGTTGGAATTCCAGAGCTGGGCTTCCTCTTTTGGTCAGTGTTTGTGTGTGTCTGTGTGTATTTGTGCACCTGTGTGTGTGTGTGCACCAATTGCCAACCCAGTCTCTCCACTACCTATCCTAGTACCAAGCCCCTTAATGTGAAGCCTTCCCATCAAGATCCACATGGACTTCAAAGGCAATTCTCTCAACTGGGGGGGCTATCAGGAATGTCAGAGGAAGCCCCACTAGCTACCCTTATTAATCATCATGTTACATATTATGGTTACCCATCAGAAGATAAGTGCTATAAACCTTAACAGTATAAAGTTAATGTTATTTCCATATGTGTTTGGAAGTAGTAAGATGGTAAGAGGTAGAAATTTGATTTTTTTATCCAGTGGATAATTAAGAGATACCATCTCAGTTGGATGGATGAACAAAGGGTTATTTAAGAATATTACACAAGGTAACTAATAATGAGTTTAGTATGTGGTGTAAAGCTGTGGTTGTATATATTTTATCCTCTTTCCGTCATCCATCTGATGTTAAGGAAATTGTACCAGTGTTGCATTCTCCAGTTTGTACAGTGTTCCTAATTCCTTTATTTCTACTACAGCTTTAAGCACCCTGTAGGTATCCGGTAATTATTAATGAGAGAGTTTGGGAAATGGTCTCACACCGTGGAAGCTGGCTTTCAAGATCGCCCCCAGTAATCTCTGCTTCCTGATCTTCATACCCTTTTCATGTTCCCTCTCACGTTGTACTAAGGTTGGTCTGTATGATCACTAGCATACAGAGAACAGATGGTATGAAACTTCTAAGATTAGTTTAAAAGACACTATGGCTTCCATCTTGCTCTCTCTCCCTCATCTCTGGCTCTGGGGGGGAAACAAGCTGCCATGTTGCACTTGGAGCAGATTCTTCATCCCCAGTAGATAGGAAGCTGCCATCTTGAGATGTCAGATGACTGCTGCCTGGGACAACTGCTTGACTGCAACCCGATGGACTGAGCCAGAACCACCAAGCTACACTGCTCTGATTCCTGACCCTCAGAAACTGTGAGGGAAAATATATGCTTTTTATGTGTGTGGCAGGTGGGCAATTTGTTACACAGCAATCATTAATACATACCCTAAACTAGATTTCAAGCATCTTACCAGGGTAAGGAATGCCCTAAGCCAACACCTCATAAAAATTCTGTTGACCTGGCTGGTTACCAAGCAACAGTTGTGATGTCATCAGGATTAGAACCCTAACTTATGGGGATCTTGCCAACCACTTGACAGGAAGCCCCAGAGCAAAGGGGACTTTTCAGGTGAGCACATCTATGTCTACTTTCCTCTTTCTCAAATAAAGTGAATAATCCAGGGATCTTTCAACCAAAATTGGTTCTTACATTCCTTATGTCCACTGATAATGGCAACTTCAAGTCGTTACTGCCAGTTAGGGTGGATTACTCCCATTTCAATCCTGGGACTTACCTCTTTCGGTTTGGGGGCCTCAACCCCAGAGCAATGTGCAAGAGATGTTTTTCGTTTTTAACAATTTTTATATAGGGTTACAAAATTGACAGGTATAAGATATTAGCAAATCATTAATATTATTGAAATGAATAGCTTTTAAAATTTTTTAAATTTATTTACTTGACACAGAGAGAGACAGCGAGAGAGGGAACACAAGCAGGGGGAGTAGGAGAGGGAGAAGCAGGCTTCCTGCCGAGCAGGGAGCCCGATGTGGGGCTCGACCCAGGACCCTGGGATCATGACCTGAGCCGAAGGCGGACGCTTAACGACTGAGCCACCCAGGCGCCCCTGAAATGAATAGCTTTGTAAGTAAAAATCCCCATTTTATAAAGTTAGGCTATAAAATATTTCAACTGAAAATATCAGGATGCGTATTTGAAAAAGTGGATTATTACTTAATGCCCTTCAGTTTCCATCCAATGAGCCATGTAATGTAGACCTAGAACAGGTTTAGGGTAGCAGTTTTTTAAGCTCCTTGAAACTAAACAGTGAAATACTGCTCTGTTCAAAATGTCTTTTAATATTCTTTTAGGAATTCTGCAAGAACATTTTTATGTTCATATTCTCATAACCCCCAATTCTTCACCCCTTAATGGTGGATTTTTATCTCCCAAACTGTTCAAATGCCAGTTGTAACAGAGGGGATGCTCAAAGGATAAAAATGTAATTTTAAGTCATTTTAAAGTTATTATGTAAAGGAACATAAGTACGTTTTTCTGACTACATCCCCCTCCAAAACACATGAATGACAATAAAGTTCTATTTTACCATAAACCCCATCAATCCCTGTCCCTCTTCCCTCCCTAGTCAGTTATCAATTTAGTGTACATTATTCCAGTTTTTCTTCTATTCATTTACAGAGATACGTATGTACCACAATAAAACAGCATTGTTCTGAGGGGTTGTTTTTGCCTGAAAGAATGACTAAATACGTATTGTTCCGCAACCTGCATTTTGTTCTCCACTCCAAAATACGTCCCGGCCAACTTCCCACGTTAGCACGACAGTATTCCATACTTAAATCAGCCATTCCCCAAGCTGAAGGGGAATTAGTCTCCAATATGTCAGTATCACGAACAACTTGAAAAACCACCTCTGTATCCAGTTTAACGTTTACAGGGACTTCGGCCACTACTAGCTGTGATTTTAAACAGTCTTTAACCTGCACCTCAGCTCCTTTGATTCTACTACCACCTAACCTTACGGGATCGCGGTGAGGATTAAACCCGTTGACATATTTATGGCCAGCTGTTTGTAACTGCCACCCAGTAGCCTTATTTTCTTTGGTTAGGTCTGATCTTTTGGTCTTGGTTCCGGGGAGACTGGATTCTAGCAGCGGTGCGCTGAGGGTGATCTTCCGAATCCGAGGAACTCTGAGCCTGGTGGGAGTGTGTACCTCTGACATCCTTTATTCTACTGCTGTAAAGTGAGATTTTCTGACGGTTGTGGCTTCTCTTCAACGGTTAACTCAGGTGAGCTCCACACACACCCTCCAACCCCCTACTCTTGGTCCACAAGCCCTTCCCTTTACTGGGATATCCAACCTGGCCCCTCGCCATCAGGCCTGGGGTCCGAGCCCTCCGCCCCTCGCTCCCGGGCCCCTGAGCTGCCGCCCAGCAACTCCGACCGCGCACGGGCCGCAGCCTAAGCGGACAGCCAACCCACCACCTTCTAACTCGGAACGCACGCCTTTCTCCACCGGATCCGGAAGTAGCCCTTCGCGAAGCGGAAGACCCGCCCCCGGGGGCGGGTCCTGCTGCAGGCTCCGCCCTTTCTCTCTCCCAGTGGGAGGGGCGGGCCGGTCCGGCGCGGGCGCATGCCCCGGGCTCAGGCGCCTTGGTGGGCTAGTCCTTGGGCGGTGGCCTGCGGTGTGTGGGTGCTGGTACTTGCCACGCCCCGGGGGACCCCAGCCTGCGCCCTCGGCCTACTCTCTCGGCGGTCTTCGAGAAGGTCTAAAACTCCGACTGACCGTTAATCAATCTCGGTCTTTCTCCCCTCCCCAGAAGTAAGCAGTTTGTGAGCGTCCTGATTTTTATATTGATTAGCACACGCACACACACATATATTTATGTTGGGGATCAATACACAAAACCATATCGTAAGGCGGTAAAACACACACTCCAAGTAATAATGTGAGGACATATGTGTGGGTACATATAACTATATATACATACACGTATATGTAAATACATAAAATATACTTTTACATATAAATACATATGCTTATATGTGCATATTTACATGATTGTATTTATAGACACACAAACCCCGATAAATATATTATTTTTATTTTATTTATTTATTTTTTTAAAGATTTTATTTATTCATTTGAGACACAGAGATACATATAGAGAGAGAGCATGAGCAGTGGGAGAAGCAGAGGGAGAGGGAGAAGCAGACTCCCCACGGAGCCAGGAGCCCGACGTGGGGCTCGATCCCAGGACCCCGGGACCATGACCCGAGCCGAAGGCAGACACCCAACCATCTGAGCCACCCAGGCACCCCCCGATAAATATATTTATATACTGTCTATGTAACTGCAGTCTATATACATTTATTTATTTATTTTAAAGATTTTTTTTTTAAAGATTTTATTTATTTATTTGAGACAGAGAATGAGATAGAGCATGAGAGGGTCAGAGGGAGAAGCAGACTCCCTGCCGAGCAGGGAGCCCGATGTGGGACTCGGTCCCGGGACTCCAGGATCATGGCCTGAGCTGAAGGCAGTCGCTTAACCAACTGAGCCACCCAGGCGCCCCTAAAGATTTTTTTTTTTTAATTTTTATTTTTAAGTAATCTCTACACCCACTGGGGGCCCCAACTCACAATCCCGTGATCTAGAGCCACATGCTTCACCGACTGAGCCAGCCAGGTGCCTCCAATATATATAAATATATTTATATGTATGTATACATATATGTGTAAATATATATTTTTATGTTTCTATATACATACACATATCCCCACAGAAAATACATATTATTTAGGATTTGTGTTTTTATTATGCAACTTTACATATTGTTCTGCAACTTGCTTTTTTCTCTGGCTCCTTGAGAACCCTCCCCCTTAAAGTAGGTCCATTCTTCATTTTTTTCAGCTTTTTTCATGATGTCTCTCAACCAGCTCATCCAGAGCTGTTGGGGGAGTGGTTAGGAACCAGTAGGAAATATTCTGGGATCTCTGGCAAAGGAGAATTTGTACTGATGGGTTAACATAGTTACTTTTAACCTACTGCCTCATTTTCCCAACTGTAAAATGGAATTTTTTTTAAAGATTTTATTTATTTATTTGACAGAGAGACACAGCCAGAGAGGGAACACCAACAGGGTGAGTGCGAGAGGGAGAAGCAGGCTTCCTGCTGAGCAGGGAGCCCGATGCGGGGCTCCATCCAACCCTGGGATCATGACCTGAGCCGAAGGCAGACGCTTAATGACTGAGCCACCCAGGCGCCCCTAAAATGGAATTATTAATGGTACCAAACTCCCAAGCTGGTTGTAGGTCCTCATGAGTTAAGTTGTATAAATGACATAGAAGAGGTACTTACTTGGTCCTTTGTATCGTTCAATAACTTTTTGTCCTTGTTAGTATTTTGCCTTGTTAGAGCTGATGTTTTCAACTTTGTCCATAGGAAGTTTGATTCTATCCGCCAGACATTAAAGGACATCACTCAGACCAGGGAAACTCTGAGCCCAAGGAATGGTCTCTCCTTGGTCTTCCTTTTTTATCCAGCCTTACTCTAGGATATTTTCTTGAGCTGAGGTAGCCCCGAGGCTCTCCAAACCCTGGCTCCCACATCTGCTGTTCCACCTGTGTTCCACACTGCTTAATCCAGCCCCTATTTCACCTGGTTCTTTGCTACTCACCTTTCTCAGGTCTCCTTAACATCCCTCTCTCCTTGGGGCGCCTGGGTGGCTCAGTCGTTAAGCGTCTACCTTGGGCTCAGGTCATGGTCCCAGGGTCCTGGGATTGAGCCCCACATCAGGCTCCCTGCTCCACAGGAAGCCTGCTTCTCCCTCTCCCACTCCCCCTGCTTGTGTTCCCTCTCTCTCTGTCAAATAAATAAATAAAATATTTTTAAAAACCAAACAAACAACATCCCTCCCCCCTTCTCACCTGATAGTGCAAGAACTCTTGATGTCTAATTGACCATTCATTTTTTTTCTCTCACTTGTGTGCAAACTCAGAAAGAACACCCTGCAGTTAAATGTGTAAATGAATGCGTTTATTGCTCAGATGAGCACTTAAAACATTTTTAATATCTGGAATGACTCCTCTTAACATGAAAGTGTAAGGTCACACTTGTGAAAAGGAACTTCACATTATTTATGCACCTACCTATTCCCAGTAGCTGTAGAAAGTAGCTCCTCCTGGAGCAAACACATCAAATTTGCTGGCCAGGAATCCTAGAATGAACCTCTAAAATTTAACACTGCTGAAATCTTTTTTATTATTATTATCTTTTATAATTACCTCAAAGCATTTTCTTTGTTATGCTCACCAATGCCTTAAGGGTGCCTTTCTGGAATCAAACATTTGCCTTCTCTAGGTTAGTTTAGATGAATAGAGTGAAAGCCAAAACAAAATCAGATCTTTGGCAAAACAAAATTTTTATTAATAGCACTACACAAGGAATAGTAGGTAAACTCCTCTGGGAAAAATTAAAACATTTCATTTGAGTCAAGTTCCATTTTCCATACTCTATCCCATCTTATCCCTTTTGAGAATTAAGCGCTTTTCATCTTCTATTTGTCCAAATCTTGTTCTATTCATTTACATGCATAGACATGTTCCCATAGAAAGCATATAATATTTTGGATTTTAGTTTTTGGATTCTTACTACATATTGTATGTATTGTTCTTTTTTTTTTTTTTTTTTTAAGATTTTATTTATTTGACAGAGAGCGACAGAGTGAGAGAGGGATCACAAGCAGGGGGAGTGGGAGAGGGAGAGGCAGGCTTCCCGCTGAGCAGGGAGCCCGATGCGGGGCTCGATCCCAGGATCCCGGGATCATGACTTGAGCCAAAGGCAGACGCTTAACGACTGAGCCACCCAGGCGCCCCTGTATGTATAGTTCTAAAACTTGCTTTTTCAGTCAATGTTTGACTTCAAGAACTTTTTTATTCCTGCATTTTAAATGCTAATGTGCAGAGCTTCTATAACAGAGTTGGACACAGTTGAAGAATATTTCAGATCTCCCAGTAAGGATGGATTTGTATCACCCACGATGCCCTCTTTCTGACTATCATTGTCAATGTCTCCACCCTGTTTATTTGCTTGGTGGAGCTTTCATGGTTTTGTTTTTAAGCCATACCCTTTTCGGTTTGGGGTACCTGTAAAATGGACATCTAATTCTTCCTTCCTCATAGTGTTTTTGAACATAGTTAATGAGTTAGCTTGTGTAATTCATATAGATTTTATAGAAGACATACCTGGTATACGATATTTATCACAATAGCAGATACTATTAATATATTATTTTATGAGTGCTAATGTATTTAATACCTTATTACCCTGTAAGCAACTCTATCTAGGAGACTTCATCCCACTACAGACACTGATTAACAACATTTAGATCAGAGAAAGCACTCTGGTAATAGCAAAACTTCTTTAATCCTCCTTTATTGAACTAAGCTGAGATATTTTTGAAAGAGAGTTGTGGATTTTCTACAACAGCTCCTTAAGATAATCTACACATTGAGCTCTCTTCCCTCATTGTCTTTTATTTCAGCCTTTACATATGCTGTCCTGTCTACCTCGAAAATCCCCCTGTCGTGAGCCTCCACTTCCAGTCTTACAGTAAATCTGTGCACATACAGTGCACTAACTGTGAGATTACGAGCCAAGTAATTAACCTCTAATCTGTAAAATGGAGATACTAATTATACCTACTTCATAGTCTTGTTGTACAAGGTAAATGAGTTAACATATTTAAATCATATAGAAGAGATGCCTGGGGCAGAGGAACCTCTCAACGGTTTGCAAGTATTAATAACTGTTCCTAATGATAATTCTTCATCTTTGCTCCTAGGAGGCTGATCTTTCCTGCCACCACTGCCTGACGTCAGCCAGGTCAGATGCTCTGACCCTGGTGGTAGCATCTCCTCGTTGGTCTTCTGCCATTAGAATCTAGGCAGAACGAGTTCTTTGGCAAGTATCTGCAACACAATACAATAATTTTGTATCTGCATTACTCATCAAGGTGAGTTAGACGTTATGCTTCCCTTCTCTCTGGTTCTCCCCCCACCCCTGCACCTCTCCTTGAAACCTAAGAACAGAAATGTTGGATAGGGTATCGTAAAGTTACTGCAACCACAGGAAGAAACAAAAATGAGGCTTGGAAAGAAGAAATGTATTGTACTCACAGGTCCTGGGGCAGGGAGGGCGGGGGTCACCACATACCATGCAGGGCCACAGGGGAAGCACCAGGTCTTGGTCAGGTGGCAGAACACAGGAGTGAGGGGGGAGCATAAGCCGGAGCCTTCATTGGGGTTTCCATTCTGCTGAGAGTAAGCAGTTAAGGCCTGGCTCATTGGAATAATTCCGGCAGGCTTTGGGCTATAGGGGGTGTGTAGTTGGCTGGTACCTGGTCTTGGGATGATTTAGGGCAGAGGAAATGTTGGCTTGTGTGTGATCATTAGATAAGGAGGCGACTGGGTCTGTATACTTGGGATTGGTTGGTTTGTACTAGTTGACCAAACCCTTTGCTATCTCTAAGAATTGGCTAGCCCAGCCCTGGGAGGGAGAGTCTTGTCTGGCCAGCAAGCTTTTTAAGATGGCAAAACATCATAAGATATAGACAGTTTAAAAACATGCTTAATAAATGCAAATCTCGTTCCTTCTGCCCAGAACATTCCCTTGCCCCAGCCCCACTTCACTTGACTTCCTATTACTTATCCCTCAGGTCTGTAATGAAATGTGATGTGTCGCATTTATATATAACATATTATCTCCCTCCCTTTGTTAGTTTGCTAGGGCTGCCATAACAAATTACCACAGACTGGAAGCCTTAAACAAGAGAAATGAATCTTCTTACAGTTCTGGATGCTGAAAGTCCAAGGTCAGAATGTGAACAGGGTCGGTCCCTCTGAGGCTGTGAGGGAAGGTCTGCTCCATGACTCCCTCCTAGTTTTTAGTGATTTGCTGGCCATCATGGTGTTCCCATGGCCTATAGAAGCATCACCCCAATCTCTGCCTTCATCTCCACATGGTGTTCTCCCCATATATGTGTCCAAATTCCCCCTTTTTAAAAGGACACAGTCATTGGTTTAAGGCCCTCTTTAAGGACCTCATTTTTTTTTAAACTTGTTTACTTCTATAAAGACCCTGTCTCCAAATAAGCTCCCATTCTCAGGTAGTGGGAGTTGGGACACCAACATATTTTGGGAGGAAACAGTTCAGCCCAGAACGCTCCCCTCACAGCTCTCCCTTCATCCCCCTATGTCAGTGCCCCCCACTCTGCACTTCCCCAGTGCTTGTAATCACCCCCCAGAGCCCTAAGTGCAATTTATTGTAGATGTTACTTTCTGAAGCCAATTCCACTTCTTTCCTCCCCAAATATGTCTCTGACTCCTCATTTTTCTCAGTATCACGCACACACTTGTATGCTCAAGGGACACACTCAATGGAAAATTGATGAGTGAATGAAAGCATGAACTATGGGTGGGGTTGGGGAGCGAAGGTGGCCGGTGTGCATGGCTGCACTCATAACTTAATGTTTATTGCCCAGAGAGCATTTACAACATTTTCACTAACTTCCAGAAGGAATCCTCTTGGGATTCATTACACTACACTCATAACTTCATTAAAAGGTATTATGTATTTGGTTTATAAGCAATTTATTATGTTCCAGGAAGAATCCCTTTGTAATCAGTTTTATCACAGTCACAATCTAATTTGGGGACACATGATACTGGTTCAATATTGAGTTATAGCCCCAGCACTTGGCATGTCTCCCTTGGTTATGTTTGATCGCATTCTTCATTTAAGTCCTGTAAGTTATTTTGGTTTGCTACTTATTATTTGCTATTTTGTTTCAGCTACTGCCATGAGAATCACTGCTCATAACATGTTCTAAGTTGTTCCTGTTAATTTGTGGAGATCATATGACTTATATACGTATCTTTTTTAATCAGCCAAACTTTTATACTCTAATCGGGTTTCTATTGATTATATTGATTCTCTCTCTCATCTTACTTTTATTCTTGTGTTTCTACATTGGTGCAAAAAACAAGAACCATATGTAATCATTATGGTAATAACACACATTATGGTTTTGTTCCTGGATAGATAGAAGTTATTTTATTTACTTATTATTTTGCAAGGTTTTGGTTGCTTGACAGCAGGTATGGGTAGAGAGCATTCCTAGGCAGGGTTGATACCCCCACGTTCTGCTACTCCAGGTGAAGAGACCCACACTGGCGCTGGTGGTCAAGGGGAACCAGCCAGGAGAGATCAGCCGGATCGCACTGATTTCTAGGTTTTGCATTCATATCACCCTTGGCCCTTTTTCAATCGGCTTCCTGATATCCTCCCCCCAGAGCTTGAGGCCAAAAGCTCTCTCACAATTTTGCCCAGAACCTGGTTTTTAAGAATGGCCTGTCCACTCTCGTAGTCCACTATGACCTGCAGCTTTTTGTGGATTTTCGTCGCCAAGTCCTTCTGAGTCAACCCCTTGCTCTGCTGGCCCTGCTGGATCACCTTGCCCACCTTCAGGGTCACCCGGTGGTGGTGTAGCTCCTCAGTATCCCAGTCCAGCTTGGCCGTGGTCTTGCTGATCAAATGCTGTTTGTTCTGGCCAGCAGCCCATTTCTTGGAAGTCTCCACCTCTTCTCCTCATCCCCGAGCTGCTAAGATAGCTTGCTTGGATTTGGGGCCCTTCTTGCACAATCGTGTCCCAGTTGCTCTTGGCCATGGCAGTCAGATAGGTCCTGCTGTCCATCCAGCGGCTCTGGGGCAGCTGCTGGAGACCCGGCCTCGCGTCCCGGGCTGCTTCCTGATAGAAGTTATTTTAAATCTAAGATGTTACATCGTCTTTCGTATGTTTCCCCTCCTTCATTTGAAAGCTCATGCCATTATACATCACTGCTCTTTTCTCTGCTTTTGTCTTCTGACTTCCATGTCATCTCCTTATGTTCATGGGAAGGCTACAGTCCCCAACTCTGTTTTATCCATCCTTCTCTTCAACCGAAATGATCACTCTCAATTTCAACATCTGTATGGAAGACAAAACAATGCAGTCACCTTGGTATATAGTTTTCACCATTTTTCCAAGAAAGTGGGGGAAATGGGATATCAGAATAACCAAGAGACTGGTGATTAGAGCTCCTCAAACTCTCTGAAGATCCCCAGTGACCACATTTCTCATATTTTTCATGTGTAACACTTATATATTATGCTCAAACAAAAAAAAATCGGCATTAAAAAAATTCTTAAGAGTGATGTCAGCAAAAATGGTAGAGTAGGGATCTCCAGGGGCTGTCTCTCCCTGTAACACTGAAAATCCTGGCAAAAACTGTCAGAATCAACTTTTTTTTTTTTAAGATTTTATTTATTTATATGACAGAGAGAGACACAGAGAGAGAGGGAACACAAGCAGGGCGAGTGGGAGAGGGAGAAGCAGGCTTCCCGCCGAGCAGGGAGCCCGATGTGGGGCTCGATCCCAGGACCCTGGGATCATGACACGAGCTGAAGGCAGACGCTTAACGACTGAGCCACCCAGGCGCCCCTGTCAGAATCAACTTTATCAAGACTCTGAAAGATAGTCAAAGGTTTACAGCCACTAAGCAAATGCTTAACCATGAGGAAGTTCACCAAAACAGGCTGGGATGAGGATCTGGCTCTTTAATTTAGCCTTACCCCATCCTTTCTCGGTGCAGCTGCAGTCTCGAAGGCATCCATCATTCCCGGTGTGCACATCTAGTCCAGAACTTCAGGAGACCTTGATCTGAAGGAATTCTGTCAGTCTGTTTTAACTTGCCTATGGGTTCCCTGAAGAACTGACACAAGAGACCTGCCTTTGTTCTTCCTAATCCAGAACTCTCTCAGGGTGGAAAGATGGCCATGGCTACCTGGAGGATGTTCCTGGCAAAGAATGAAAGCCAAATGGACAACACTTCTGTCTGGGGCAAGAAATAACAGTTGAAATAAATAATAGATGTGTTGAAAGCTGGGGAGGAAAAGCTGGAGAGTGAGAAACTTTGGGGAAAAGGGCTTTGAAAAACTCCCTCACATACTGGGGGACCTAGAAATCCATGTGCATGGCCAGGACAGGATGTACGTTCAGAAAAGACCTGGGAAAGATAATAGGCTTTCGCCGCTGGCTGGTCTTTAAACTCTGCATAAACAGGAAGTGAAGGCTAAGGCAGAGATGTAAACAGCCTGGCTAATTGTTAAAGGAATGCCCCAACACAAAGCCAATCTGCGAAGAATTAGGGAGTCTTTTTCTTTCCTTTTTTTTTTTTTTTAAGCAATACTAAAAATATCCATCCAGTTTTTAACGAAAAAGTATGAAGTGTGCAAAGACCCAAGAAGTATGGCCCATTCCCAGGAGCAAAAAAATGAACAGTGGGGGCGCCTGGGTGGCTCAGTTGGTTGGGCGACTGCCTTCGGCTCAGGTCATGGTCCTGGAGTTCCGGGATCGAGTCCCGCATCGGGCTCCCTGCTCGGCAGGGAGTCTGCTTCTCCCTCTGACCCTCCTCCCTCTCATGCTCTCTGTCTCAAATAAATAAATAAAATCTTTAAAAAAAAAAAAATGAACAGTGAATAGGGGAAAATCTACACTCCTGTTTTACTATGTTTCTCCTTTACTCTCACATAATGACCACACTCACAACACTTCTGACACTAGATGTGTGGAGTTTATTCCCACACCCAGCAATTCTGTGACACAACCTGGGTGTCCCACAATTTAACTCAATTCTGACACTATCAGTAGCGTTAGATCTTATAAGTTAAGGGCTCACTCTCATGAGACTGCCCCACCTCATTTTTTTTAAAGATTTAATTCATCCATTTGAGATAGTGTGTGAGAGAGAGCACAAGCCAGGCAGCAGAGGGAGAGGGAGAAGCAGGCTCCCCACTGAGCAGGGAGCCTGACAAAGGGGCAGA
This sequence comes from Leptonychotes weddellii, assembly GCF_054177405.1. Lineage (NCBI taxonomy): Eukaryota > Metazoa > Chordata > Mammalia > Carnivora > Phocidae > Leptonychotes > Leptonychotes weddellii. Next base: position 4,573,526 of record NC_138373.1, on the reverse strand, counting down.
TCCCAGGACCCCAGAATCATGACCCAAACCAAAGGCAGATGAGACTCTTAACTGACTGAGCCTCCCAGGTACTGACCCCCACTTCAGATACCAATGGCAATTAGTAGGTCCCCAGGTTACCCAAGACTTCTATCCAAATTGGCTACAAATCAGAGGTTCTTGTGACCCCCCCCTGCCCCCAGATTCAATTATTTGTTAGAACAGCTCACAGAACTCAGGGAAACACTCACTTACACTTACCAGTTTATTAAGGGATATGATAAGGGATACAGATGAACAGCCAGATGAAGAAATGCATAGAGTGAAGTCTGAGAAAGTGCAGAGCATAGGAGCTTCTGTCCCCATGGAGTTGGGGTGCATCACCCTCCCAGTACTTCAATGTGTTCACCAGCCTGGAAGCTCTCTGAACCCCAAACTTTTGGGATTTTATGGAGGCTTCCTTACATAGGCATGATCAATTATTGACTTCACTTCCAGCCCCTTCCCAGGATTCTAATCATGGGTTGGTTTTTCAGATGGCCAGCTCCCATCCAGGAACTATCCAGAAGCCCACCCAGAGTCATTAGAACAAAAGATGCTCCTACTGCTCTTATCACTTAGGAATTTACAAGGGTTTTAGGAGCCCTCTGCCAGGAATGGGGGTGGAAACTAAATATTTTTTTAAATAATAAATCAAAATATCTCAAACAGAAACTGTTCCTGAGAGAACACAGACATTAAAGCAACTGTCTTAACTATGCTCCAAGAACTAAAGGAAACTATCAAAAAAAGCTGAAGAAAACCAGAAGGATGATGTCTTAACAAATAGGGAATATCAATAAAGAGACAGACATTATAAAAAAGGAAGTAAATTTAAATTTTAGAGCTTAAAAGTAGAATAGCTGAAATTAAAACATTTGCAGAGGGGTTCAGCAGCAGATTTGAGCAGACAAAAGAATCCACAAACATGAAAATTGTTGTAATGAAATATTCCAATCTGAGAAGCAGGAAGAGAACACAATGAAGAAAAATCAACAGAGACAAAGTGACCTGTGGAACACCATCAAGTGTACTAACATACACATAATGAGAGTCCCAGAAGGAGAAAAGAGAGAGGAAAGGGGCAGGAAGACTATTAAAAAAAAAATTATTGAAAAATTTCCAAATCTGATAAAATACATGAATCTACATATTCAAGAAACTCAGTGAACTCAAGTAGAATGAACACATTGATACACAGCAAGACACAGGACAACAAGGACAAAAAGAATCTTGAGAACAGGGAGAGAAGCAACTTGTAACATACAAAGGATCTTCAGCAAGATTAACAGTAGATTTCTCATCAGAGGCCAGGGAGGCAGCAGGCAATGGGGTGAATTATTTAAAGTGCTGAAAAACGAAACCTGTCAACCAAGAATTCTATACCTGCCAAAACTATCCTTCAAGAATGAAGGAGAAAGCAGGGCGCCTGGGTGGCTCAGTTAAGCATCTGCCTTTGGCTCAGGTCATGATCCTGGAGTCCTGGGATCCAGCCATGCATCAGGTTCCCTGCTCAGCAGGGAGTCTGCTTCTCCCTTTCTCTGCCCTTCCCCCCACTTGTGCTCTCTCACTCTCTATCTCTCTCAAATAAAATATTTTTTAAGAAAGAATGAAGGCAGGCGCCTGGGTGGCTCAGTCATTAAGCGTCTGCCTTCAGCTCAGGTCATGATCCCAGGGTCCTGGGATCAAGTCCCACATCGGGCTCCCTGCTCAGCAGGAAGCCTGCTTCTCCCTCTCCCCCTCTCCCTGCTTGTGTTCCTTCTCTCACTGTGTCTCTTTCTGTCATATGAATAAATAAATAAAATCTTAAAAAAAAATAAAAATAAAAAAGAATGAAGGCGAAATTAACACATTCCCAAAGAAACAAAAGCTGACAGAGTTTGTTACCAGTAGACCTTCTCTACAAGAAATGCTAAAGGGAGTGTTACAGACTGAAATGAAAGGATACTAGATAGTAACTTGAAGCTATACAAAGAAATAAAGAACACTCGTAAAGGTAACTACATAGGTAAATATATAAAAGCCATGATTATTGTTATTGTATGTAACTCATCCATTTTCCTAGGCGATTTAAGAGACAAATGCATAGAACAATATTTATAAAATCTATGTTAACGTGAAAACTATGTATACAGATATAATCTGTGACAGTAGCACTGTAAAGGGTAAGGGATGGCAATATGTAGGAACAAATTTGTTGTATATTATAAAACTAAGTTATTGTTGATTCAAACTGAGGTGTTACAAGTTTAAGATGTTCACTGTAGTCTTCAATGTAACCACTAAGAGCACAACTAAACATACATACATATGTGTGTGTATATATATATATATAAAGAAATGAGAAAGGAATCAAAACAGGACACTACAATCAAAAGAAGGCAGGAATGAAGGAATTGAGCAACAACAAAGATATGACATCCAGAACATACATAGAAAACTGGCAGAAATTAGTTCTTCCTTACTTTAAATTTAATGGGTTAAACTCTCCAGTTAAAAGACAGAAATTGGCAGAATGAATAATAAAAAAAAAAACCCTAGGGGTGCCTGGGTGGCTCAGTCAGTTGGGCGTCCAGCTCTTGGTTTTGGCTTGGGTTATGATCTCATGGGTGATGAGATCAAGCCCTGAGTCAGGCTCTGTGCTCAGCAGGGAGTCTGCCTGAAGATTCTCTCCCTCTGCTCCTCCCCCCATTTGCACCTACATGTGCTCATGCTCTCTCCCTCTCTCTCAAATAAAAATAAATAAATCTTTTAAAAATAAAAACCTCAAAACAACAACAACAAAAAACCCCCACCCTCTATCACACACAAAGTTTGAAAGTAAAAAAAAAAAACAAAAAAACAATGGAAAAGGATATTTCATACTAATAATAGCCAGAAGAGAGCTAATGTCATATAAAGTAGACTTTATTCTTTTTTTAAGTTTATTTATTTATTTGAGAGAGAGTGTAAGAGAGAGCACGAGAGTGGGGTGAGGGACTGAGGGAGAAACAGACTCCCCGCTGAACAGGGAGCCTGATGTGGGGCCTGATCCTGGGACTCAGGGATCATGACCTGAGCTGAAGGCAGACGCTTAAATGACTGAGCCACCCAGGTGCCCCACAGAGTAGACTTTAAATCAAAATTATAAGAGACAAAGAAGGATATTATTTACAGATAAAAGGGTGAATTCAGGGGCGCCTGGGTGGCTCAGTCATTAAGCGTCTGCCTTTGGCTCAGGTCATGATCCCAGGGTCCTGGGATCGAGCCCCGCATCGGGCTCCCTGCTCCGCAGGAGGCCTGCTTCTCCCTCTCCCACTCCCACTGCTTGTGTTCCCTCTCTCGCTGTATCTCTCTCTGTCAAATAAATAAAATCTTTAAAAAAAAAAAAGGTGAATTCATTGGGAAGATGTAACGATTATATACATACTTAACAGAGTCCCCAAATATACAAAGAAAAAGTTGACAGAAATGAATGGGGAAATAGTTCTTCAATAATAGTTTGGAGACTTAAATACCTTAAATAGAATAAAATAACTAGACAGAAGATCAGTGGGGAAATGAAGGAGGCAAACAACACTATAAGCCAGCATTCTCTGGGACAGATCATATATTAGGCCACAAAACAAGTCACAATAAATTTAAAAGAAATGGAATCACACAAAATATCTTCTCTGACCACAATGGAATGAAACAAGAAATCTAGAAGGAAAACTAGAGAATTCACAAAGTGTGTAAATTAAACAATATTCTGTTTTTAAATATTTTTTAAAGGTTTATTTATTTATTTATTTATTTATTTATTTATTTATTTATTTATTTATTAATAATCAGCTACATCCAACATGGGGCTTAAATTCATGGCCCCAAGATGAAGAGTTTCATGCTCTTCCTACGGAGCCAGCCAGGCACTTTTTAAAAATGTATATATTCTTTTTATTTGTACACAATACATTCTTTTTTTTTAAAGATTTTATTTATTTATTTGTCAGAAAGAGAGAGCACAAGCAGGGGGACTGGCAGGCAGAGGAAGCAGGAGGTTCCCTACTGAACAAGGAGCCCACTGCAGGGTTCAATCCCAGGACCCTGAGATCATGACCTGAGCCAAAGGCAGACGCTTAACCCACTGAACCAACCTGGCACCCCTAAATAATACATTCCTTTTTTTTTTTTTAAGATTTTATTTATTTATTTGAGAGAGAGAGAATGAGAGACAGAGAGCATGAGAGGGAGGAGGGTCAGAGGGAGAAGCAGACTCCCTGCTGAGCAGGGAGCTCAATGTGGGACTCAATCCCGGGACTCCAGGATCATGACCTGAGCCGAAGGCAGTTGCTTAACAAACTGAGCCACCCAGGTGCCCCTAAATAATACATTCTCAAACAACAAATTGGTCATAGAAGAAATCACAAAATAAATTAGAAAATATTTTGAGATGAACAAAAACAAAAATAATCAAATCTTATGACGTGATGAAAACAGAAATTTAAAGCAATAATGTCTATATTTAAAAGAAAGTCTCAAATTAGTAACTTACACTTTAAGGATCTAGAAAAAGAAGAGCAAACTAAGTCCAAAGTTGGCAGAGGGAGGAAAAGACAAAGGTTAGAGTGAAAATAAATGAAATCATGAATAGAACAATAGAAAAAAATCAATAAAACCAAATTTGGTTATTCAAAAAGATTAATAAAATTGACAAAACTTTCATTAGATTGACTAAGAAAAAAAGAGAGAAGACTCAAATAAAATCATAAATGAAAATGGGGACCTTACTACTAAACTTAACAAAAAAAAAAGGGTTATAAGAGAATACTATATCAATAAATTATATAATGTAGATGAAATGAACAAATTACTAGAAACATACAAACTCCCAAACTGACTCCAAAAGAAATAGAAAATCTGCATTGAGTGTTTTTTATCATGAAAGAGTGTTGGATTTTGTCATAGGCTTTTCCTACATTAATTGAGAAGATCATGTTCTATTAATGTGGGTGTATAACAAATTAGAAGATTGAATCAATAGGGCGCCTGGGTGGCTCAGTTGGTTAAGCGACTGCTTTCGGCTCAGGTCATGATCCTGGAGTCCTGGGATCGAGTCCCGCATCGGGCTCCCTGCTCAGCAGGTAGTCTGCTTCTCCCTCTCCCGCTCCCCCCTCTTGTGCTCTCTCTCTCTCTCTAAAATAAAAAAAATAAATAAATAAATAAATAAAAAAAAAAGAAGATTGAATCAATAATCCAAAACCTCCCAACAAAAAAAGTCCAGGACAAGATGGCTTCACTGCTGAATTCTACAAAATATTTATGGAAGAATTATCACCAATACTTCTCAAACTCTTCCAAAAAATAGAAAAGGAGGAAACACTTTCCATCTCACTCTATGATGCCAACATTATCTTGATACTAAAGCCAGATAAAACCATCACAAGAAAACTGCAGACTAATATCCATTATGAATATAAATGCAAAAATCCTCAACAAAATATTAGTAAACTGTATCCAGAAGCATGTTAGAATGATTACAAATGGCATTTATCTCAAGAATCCAAGGGTGGGTCAACAAGCAGGAAATCAATCAGTGCAATACACCACATTAATAGAAGTAAGGGGGAAAAAACCCCAACCTCCTGATCATCTTAATTCATGTAGAAAAAACATGTGACAAAATCTAACACTGTCATGATAAAAACATGCAACAGACTAGCAAGAGTAGGGAACTTCCTTAATATTATAAAGGGAATTTATTAAAAACCCACACCAAAAGCACAAACAACAAAAGAAAAAAAATGGGCTTCATTAAAATTAAAAACTTTTGTGCATTAAAGGACACTATCAAGAGAGTAAAACAACAACCTCCATGAGAGAAAATATTTCCCAATCAAATATCTGGTAAGAGTCTAGTAACCAGTATAAAGAACTCTTACAACTCAACAGTAAAAAGGCAAATAACCCAATTTAAAACTGGCAAACTAGTTGAACAGACATTTCAAAGATGAATGGCTAATGAGCATGTGAAAAGATGCTCGACATCATTAGTCATTAGGGAAATGTAAAACCACAATGAGATATCACTTCATACTCACCAGGAAAAGGAAAAAGGAAATAACAGGTGTTGGCAAGGATGTGAAGAAATTGGGACCCTCAAACATTGCAGGTGGGGATGCAAAATGGTGCAGTCACTGTGGAAAATAGTATAGTGGTTTCTCAATAAGTTAAACATAGATTGACCATATGACCCAGCAATTCCACTCCTAGGTACATACTCCAAAGAAGTGAAAACAGGAATTCAAACTAAAACTTGTACGTAAGTGTTCATAACTGCTCTGTTCATGATATCCAAAAGGCGGAAATAACCCAAATGTCCATCAGCAGATGAATGGATAAATTAAATGTGGCATGTCCATACAGTGGAATATTATTCAGTCATAAAAGGGAATGAAGTACTGATATATCCTACAATGTGGATAAATCTTGAAAACATGCTATGTGAAAGAAGCCAGACGTAAGACACCTCATGGCATGTGATTCCTTTCATATAAAATACCTAGAATGGGTGAATCCACAGATACAGAAACCAGATTAATGGTTGCCAGGGGCTGGTGGGCAGAGAAATAGGGAGTGTAGGTTTTTACTTTAGGGTAGTGAAAAAATTCTGGAACTAGATAGTGCTGATGGTTGCAGAAGACTGTGAATGTACTTAATGCCACTAAATTGCACACTTTGAGGGGCACCTGGCTGGCTCAGTCAGTGGAGTGTGCTACTCTTGATCTCGGGGTTGTGAGTTCGAGACCCATGTTGGGTAGAGAGATTACTTAAAAATAAAGAATCTTTAAAATAGTCAAAAATAAATTTTATGTTGTATTTTACCACACTTTAAAAAAAAAGCAATGGGGGAAGCCTGCGTGGCTCAGTCAGTTAAGCAGCTGCCTTTGGCTCAGGTCATGATCCCAGGGGTCCTGGGATCCAGTCCCGCATCGGGCTCCTTGCTCAGGGGGGAGCCTGCTTCTCCCTCTGCCTGCCATTCCCCCTGCTTGTGCTCTCTCTATGTGTCAAATAAATAAATAAATAAATAAATAAATAAATAAATAAAATCTAAAAAAATAAATAATAAAAAAATAAAATAATAAAAAATAAAATAAAATAAAATAATGAGATAAAAATTGTTAGATATGCTCTATAAATATCATGATAGTCTTCAATGGAAGGATCTCTAAGGAATTTCTGTGAAGTAAATTATTAAATATCATAGAAACTCAAAATATCATGCTTAAAGAGTTTTGGGTTTTTAAAAAAGATTTATTTATTTGAGAGAGAGAGAGTGAGCAGGGCGAGGGGCAGAAGGAGGGAGAGAGAATCCTCAAGCAGACTCTCCACTGAATGTGGAGTCTGATGTGGGGTTCCATCCCAGGACCCTGAGATCATGACCTGGGCCAAAATCAAGAGCCGGACACTTAACCGACTGAGCTACCCAGGTACCCTTAAGTTTTTTTGTTTTTGTTTTTGTTTTTAATGTATGGTTCTGCAGCTTGCTTTTATCACTTGATAATGTGCCTTAGAGAACTTTCCCCCAAGTAGATATAGAATAGTTTTTTCCCTGATGATTAGTATTCTACAGATCTTTATTATCCAATAGGCTAGTGGCTAGTGAGCAACCTCCTATGTGGCTCGTACCACGTGTTTAAACTATAATATTTGGGGGGCGCCTGGGTGGCTCAGTCGTTAAGCGTCTGCCTTCGGCTCAGGTCACGATCCCAGGGTCCTGGGATCAAGCCCCACATCGGGCTCCCTGCTCAGCGGGAAGCCTGCTTCTCCCTCTCCCACTCCCCCTGCTTGTGCTCCTGCTCTCGCTCTCTCTCTCTGTCAAATGAATAAATAAAATCTTTAAAAAAAATAATAAACTATAATATTTGGGGTATATTGGATTAAATCAAGTATATTATTAAGATTAATCTCACTTTTAAAAAACCTTTTTTTAATGTGACTACTAGAAAATTTAGAAATACGTATGTGGCTCACATTGTATTTTTATTGGATAACATTACTAGAGACTGCTTATTCAGGACCCACAAGAGTTGGGTTGAAGACCAGAAAAGAATCAGGGATCCCAGACAGGGTGGGTCTGTATCGTATGCAATGTATATTTGCCCCAACCCTCCTCCCTGATGTCCAGATTTTGTAATTCTTACCAGATTTCTCCACGCCCCTCATTCCAGTTGTGTATATTTCATAGTCTGTTTTAGACATTCTCCCATTTAAGTTGTTTCTTTCAATATTATAAACAATTCTACAGTGAACATTCTCTAATCAGAATAACTTAGAGCTGTGTGTGTCCAATACAGTAGCCCCATGTGGACATTTTAACTTAAATTAAACTTAGATTTGAAACCTAGTTCTTCAGGCATACCATGCCACAGTACGAGGAGTAAACAGCAGCATGTGACTAGTGCCTACTATGTTAGCACAGGACTTTATCATCATTGCAGAAAGATCTCCAGGACAGTGTTGGCTTAGAGCTTTAAGAATATGGATTCTGCCACTTACTAGCTGGTATGGCCTTGCACAGGTTAGTTAACGTCTCTTTGCCTCTGTTAACTCACCTTAGGATGGAAGTGCCCTATAGTACCTACCTCCTGAGGTAGTTGCAAGAACGTGTGTGAATCTTTACAAGTAACGTCTGGCCCGTAATAACCTCTAACTGTTAACAATCACTAATATATTCTTAAAAACTGTCGAGACTTGAGTCTATCATCAGACATCGTTTGTCATTCTTCAGAACAGAGAAACTCTGAGCCTCTTCCTTTGGCATTCTTTGCTGTGTTAACATGGCCCTATGTTGAGAAATTTTTCTGATACAGTTCTGATCAAGTTTCCTTCAGATACTCACCAAGGTGAATTATGTATCAAGTTCTCCTTTCCTCTCCTGAATCGCTCTCCCCATCTCTGTTTCTGTGTCTCTCCACTCTGAGTTGCCCCTACTAATTTTTTTTAAAGATTTTTAAAATTTATTTATTAGAGAGAGAGAGAGTGAGAGAGAGAGCACAAGAGGGGGTAGGGTTAGAGGGAGAAGCAGACTCCCCGCCGAGCAGGGAGCCCGATGTGGGACTCGATCCCGGAACTCCGGGATCATGACCCGAGCCGAAGGCAGTCGCTTAACCAACTGAGCCACCCAGGCGCCCTGCCCCTACTAATTTAACCTTGCGCATTGCTACTCCGTCTGCAGGGCTCAGTCTCAGTGAGTGAACTTCCCCATCCACTGATCTGCCCCCTCCCATTATATTCCTTCCTGCAAAATTGGCACTCATTGCTCAACTCCTTCATGTAAACATCCTAAAAGCTCACTGAAGGCAGGCACTAACACATCACTTCTCTCCCTGACTTTCAGAGTGGACGCTAGGTGGGTATTTGCTCAATGAATGTGTGAGGTGTTTCAAGAGAAAGGAGCTATATGCTGTTGGAGAGAATATTAACGAATGGCTTTATTGCCCAGATGAATATTCAAACATCTTAGTATATGCCACAGAAGTCCTTTCAGGACTAACTGCATTGCATTTGTAAATTTATTTTAATCTTCATACTACAGGCATTTTTTTGAGTTCTGGAAAGAATTTCTTTGGGATCAGTTACAGTATACTTAAAATCTTTACAAACCGAAGTATAATCCTTCATTCAGAAAATCTTAAAAAAAAAAAATCTTTTTTAGGACCCTTGGTCATGAGTTTTGGGCCCTGTACATTTTTCAAGTTTGTTATTTATTCCTTAGTATTTTGTTTTAATTCTTGTGATTATTTTTCTAATTAGATATTGCTTGTTATGAATCTCAATTGGCTTTTTTATTGTGGTAAAATGTATACAAGATTTATCATTTTAACTATTTTCAAGTATATAGTTCCATGGCATTAAGTAAATTTACATTCAATTGACTTTTTTATATTCATGTTTTAATCAGCCACTTACCTGAAAGCTCTTAATGGGTCTCACGTATTTTTGCTTTTTTTCAAATTGAGGTATACAGATGAAGATAAATTTTCTCCATTCTGATGGAAATATCTTGTGTTTTTTTTGGGGGGGGGAGGGCAAACTTCCAGGGCCATGTTTAATCATTGTTCAGGGTAGCATGCATTCATGTTCATGAATTGGACAGGTATTGATTTCCATTATAAATGTAGGAAGTGGTATTTTTCCTTATAGTCTCGACCAGCCAGTTAGACCTGATTAGACCTCTCAGAGTTTTTCCTTTGAAACCCCAGGCCTGCTGAGTCAAGTTACATGCTGAACTTTCTCCTTGCTATCAACTGTATTATCAGTGTTCATTTTTGCATATTTCCAAGGGCAACAGAGTTCTAAGGGTGACAAACTTTACTTGCTTCCAAATAGTGTTTGCTCCTGAAATCTTTTTTTTTTTAAAGATTTTATTTATTTATTTGTGAGAGAGAATGAGAGACAGAGAGCACGAGAGGGAGGAGGGTCAGAGGGAGAAGCAGACTCCCTGCCGAGCAGGGAGCCCGATGCGGGACTCGATCCCGGGACTCCAGGATCATGACCTGAGCCGAAGGCAGTCGCCCAACCGACTGAGCCACCCAGGCGCCCTGCTCCTGAAATCTTGACATCCTTTTCCTACCCTCTATTTGCCTAGAAAAAAATTCTACTTAATCCTCAAAGACCCATTTCAAGTGTCACCACCTTCATAAAACTTTTCCTTAATGTCATCTACTGGGAGAGTTATTCCCAGTGCCTCCTAAGCTTTACCTTCTTGATTTGGAGCATTGTCATGATGTGGAGTAACTAATTATGTATAACTCTCTATTCTAAACAAAATGGTCTCTGGAAAATAGATACAGTATCTCCAATGCATGGTTTATTCTGGGTTTTAAATTAATATTTTGGCAATACATAAAGGAGTGACTTGGGATCTGTCACCTAAAAATAAACCAGGTCTAAGATTTGGTGACCCATAGTCTCCGATTTCCTTCAGAGGAGACAGTGATCCTCAGAAAAATCAAATGTATCTTTTTTTTTAAGATTTTATTTATTTATTTGACACAGAGAGAGAGCAAGAGAGGGAACACAAGCAGGGGGAGTGGGAGAGGGAGAAGCAGGCTTCCCGCCGAGCAGGGAGCCCGACACGGGGCTCGATCCCAAGACCCTGGGATCATGACCTGAGCTGAAGGCAGACGCCTAAAGACTGAGCCACCTAGGCGCCCCAAATCAAATGTATCTTTCCTTGAAAACTTTTGAGCTTTAATGTCTTATGTTGGATTGGGAGGAAGGGGTGTTAGTTATCCATTAGGATAAAGTTGGCTTTGATAAATTAAACACACCTTTCATTTCACGAGAGCCCAAAACAAGACCAAAGAATGCAATTAATAAATAAAAGCTGGAGCTGGACTTTATATCTAGTGTGTCTGTCCCCAAACAGCACTCTGTGATGACTATGTCTCAATCCAGGCTGTGGGGACAAGTCTATTGATGGTGTCATCTGAGTACTCTTATAGCGAAAGGTAGGTACTCTTTTTCTTTTCTTTCTTTGTGTTCTTTAGTGGCAAAACATGCTAGGTACTTCTTTCAAATATGCTTTATGACTAATCCATTTTTTTTGGTGTTTATGCGATTTCTTTGTTCACAGTGATTATAAGTAAAAGCTGTAAGCAGTAAAGGGTCTGGTCTTGTTTGTTCTGAGGGGCTTAGAGCAAGGGTTGACGGAGAGATTCTAAGTACTACTCCACTCTGTTGTGGGTGCGGAACTCTCAGGGACAGGGCGTGCAGTGGTGGAATTAAGCTGGTGCGAGAGAAGTCCTTGCTAGTTATGCTCACAGCGGTCGATTGTCACCCTCCCTGACTCATGCAGTGTTTTCAGGGGCCAGAACTGGTGAATTAAATTGGCGTGCTTGGAGACCAATAGCCTTGCCCCCTTTATAAGCGTAAGGTACAACATTAATATTCTCAGCCATTTCCCCCTGAGAGTTACTCTTTTGGCCAGAGAGGGCAGTTTGGGGGTTTCCATATGGTTTTTTCTACTAGACTAACTCATACTCTACAAGTCAAGGAACCAACGTGAGGGTTCTGTCAACCTGTAAGTATGACCATTTGGATATTACGTTTGGGAACTTGGGAAATGACCACTGTAGGCCCACAGACCCAGTGTATTTCTTGACCCTGTAGGTTCTTACTCCCTTAGCAAAAAGGGAGCCTTTGGGGTGCTTTAGGTTCCCATCCATCCTTATTATCTCTATAAACCAACAGCCTGGAAATATCCAGGTACTCCTCTTTCCCGGTCTATGGTTACCCAAACAAATTAAATGGCCAGAGGTTTCTTTGGTGAAGTATTTGGAGAATTGCTATTGTGTACACGTCCATGGATCTGGCTTCTCTTTTACTGAATGGGTGTTTTGGATCTGAAAATTGGCTCAGGTGGTGAAATTGGAAAGGTGATTTTGACTATATCAAATGATATATATATTTATCATATTTAGTATGTCTTTGTTGACTGCCCATCTATCTTGCTCCATGATCTGTTATCATAGTTAGTATGTCTTTGTTGACTGCCCATCTATCTTGCTCCATGATCTGTTATCATATTTAGTATGTCTTTGTTGACTGCCCATCTATCTTGCTCCATGATCTGTTATCATAGTTAGTATGTCTTTGTTGACTGCCCATCTATCTTGCCCCATGACCTGTTGGCCTCCATGGATCCCTGCAAGTCAGGTGCTCCTTCTACCATGCTAACCCTGCTGCCCACTCATGCCCACCTTGCTTCTGAGGGGTAAATGCTGCCACCCAGCCTCTGTCACTCTAGGATCCAATTACCCCTCTGACCTACGGATGACAACCACCACTGAGTTTCTCAAAGCCGATGGTGCCCCCACCCCCCATGACCTTGGGAAGCAGTGTCTTCCAGGCCTCTTCTTCTAGTCAGTTCACCTCCCCGGGCCTCTTGAGCCCTTCTTTCACTATCTACCATGGAAGCCATGGTGTTGTCCTTATTTAATGTGGCTTATTTCTTTTTGCCAAATACCATCCATACAGTGTATCAGAACCGGCCCACTCGGGGCCCTTGACAAAGTTTAGATCAAAATTGTGGGAGGGTGCCCCTATATCTACAAACTCTCCCTTATTACCCCTCCCCTACCCTTGATCTAGCCCCTTGAGATCCATTTACAGGCTTACTGAGAGTCCTGCTGGTATGTATCAGCCAGGTCCTACAGTTCCTTCAATGTATCATTCCTCTCCTCCCTAAGTAGGACTAACACTTGTCCATTCAGGCCCCATAATGAGACTTAACCTTAGCAACTGGTCTCATGGCCATGGGGGCTATGGGAGCAGATCCTAAAGAATGCATTGTCTTATAGGGTTCTTGCCTCATTTGAGGCTTCTGCATTGTCTTCAGGTGGGGGGGCTGGGATGGGCCACTTCTTTTTTTTTTTTTGTAGTTTTTAATTTTATTATATTATGTTAGTCACCATACAATACATCATTAGTTTTTGATGTAGTGATCCATGATCCATTGTTTTCGTATAACACCCAGTGCTCCATGAAGTACGTGCCCTCCTTAATACCCATCACTGGGCTAACCAATGGGATGGGCCACTTCTGAAGGCCCAAAGGGTTCAGAGCAATCTTACCCCTAGTCTTGGTATTCCACCTCTTCTTAATCAGAGCCCTGACCTTGGTGATGGAGACTGACCATGGCTGAGAGAAGTCAATCACTTCTAAAGTTCTGTTTCTTCAACGTGAAGCCCTGAGCCTGGTCCTCGGGATTGCCTGCCTATCCTCTGACTGCAGATGATCGTCCTGGCAGGGCACTAAAACGTCTCTCTGGTATTTATGCTTTGCTTTACATTGATGACTAATTGCCCAGACCCTATCATTTTCCTTCTTGAAAGCAGCAGTGGTCATCAAATTTCACAGATCTTTCAGTGCCTATTTTCCCCGATGTTCACAAACACCAGAGAGATTGAATAAGCCAATGCATGCCCTTCTACTCATTTCCCATACCACTTTCCCCTAGGTGGGAGTCTTATGCAACGGCATGGAGATTAGTGCCTCCCATATCACCTGGTATCTTATCCTTAGACTCTGCTTCCTAGGACCTTTTCTGGTACCTGGTCTGAAGCCAGGCAACTTAGAAGCAGGGCTTGAAACAGAATTCAGATTCCCGTGCTATATATGCACTGTGCTCTGGGGAGAAAGGGAAGGGAGGAAGAGGGCAGGGAAAGGAGTCAAGCCAGTATGTAATGGAAGACAAACTTTTCTCTGATCCCACTGGAGCTTTGGAGCATGCACTGCACCCCAAGGCTGGTCACAAGTTGAGGCAAGGCCTTTCTGAACCCCTTTGTCAGTGGGCCACTGGTGTAGGCTGTAAGGGAGTGGTAGGCATGGTTAACCTCCCCGTGAACCGGCTCCCCCCCTTCAGCCAAGGACAGCTGTCAAGAGAAGGGGCAGCTGTGAGTTATTAGCAGCTAACACTCATAGCAGCTGTGCGGCGGGGGAATGGGTGCATCAGCCAGTAAAGGGGGTCTGGTAGGGCATTTACAGCATCCACTACAGGCTCCCTAGCTGTCTGGAGGTTCTCAGAAAATCTAACTTATCACTCTTAACACTTTTTGTTCTTTATCTGGATTGGGAGGTAGGGCACCTGGGGTGAGTTTGCCTTCAGCATAAAGACAGTTTTGGTAAAGGCAATGGACTGAGTAATCTGTGTAGGCCATGCAGTTTGTAAGAACAGAGGCAAAGTGAAATCTCCAAACAGCATTCCCTTTGGATTAAGCGCTGGTCTGGAAGAAAAATTTCTGGGGCAAGTTGGCTTACCATCTCAGCCAAAGACCCAGCTGTTTGAAGTCCTAATATCCTTTGTAACTTCTCCACTTATGTTGTTCAGTTTGCTCCACTGAAATTCTTTAGAGGAAAAGGCCCTCTGTTTGCTTTCAAGGCACAGAGAGGGGTGGAGGGGGCTGAGTATTCCCGCCCCCAAGAGCCTGTCCTGATGGAGAACTAAGGGATGGTTAAAAAACAAAACAAAACAAAACGAAACCCCTCTTGGGGCGCCTGGGTGGCTCAGTCGTTAAACGTCTGCCTTCGGCTCAGGTCATGATCCCAGGGTCCTGGGATGCAGCCCCGCATCGGGCTCCCTGCTCAGTGCGAAGCCTGCTTCTCCCTCTCCCACTCCCCCTGCTTGTGTTCCCTCTCTCGCCGTGTCTGTCAAATAAATAAATAAAATCTTAAAAACAAAACCCCTCTTCCTATGTAAGTTGCTCAGGTACTGAGCAACAATTAAGAGGCAGACTGTGGGGGTACTTTGTGAATAGAATACTGAGTGGAAAATGAAATTAGAAGGCAAACATCTAGTGTGACTTTCAAGGGAAGCATTTTGAACTACCACAAGACTCAGGTGAATATTAAGGATTTGGCTCTTTAATTCCTTCTCATTCTCTATTTAATCATCTCAAAGTCATTTGGGGGAAAGGCAAGTAAATTACTGAGTCCATCCCTACAGCCCTTCTGATCTTGCAGATCTCTTACTAGTGTTGAAAGGGCCACCAAGGTGATATTCCATAACCATTCTTCATCAGGAAGTAAGTTGTGGTGTTAATCCCAAAAGTGAGCACTGAATCTTGGAGGTTTGGAATTCACCTTTTCCCTTTTTTTCCCCCCAAAGTACTTCAGTGTTGTGCTCCAAACACACAACTGATATTGTAATCAACAAGTGATTTCTTTCCATAACAATAGTAAGTGCCACCATAAAAATATGTGCAGTCTTGGAAGGGGGAGTAATAAGATTCTGATGGGGGATTCAAGCAGGGCTCCATGAAGAAGAGGCAGGGGCAGGGCTTCTATAAGCAGATGTAGGAATGGGGTGTTTGTAGGAAAAAAGTCTGTTATAGCTGGGGACACACACAAGAAGAAAGGTAACTGAGGCTTCAATGTCAGGTGAAGGAGTTTAGACTATTCTGTGGGCCAAAAAGAGGCTGAAGGCTCTGAGGGGAGCAACGTTCGACCTGTGTTATTGAAAGATCAAGGAAGATCAAGAAGATCACAGAAAAATAAGGGTGGAAAGGGAGTTCAGATTAGGAGGAGAGCATCAGAAAGGAGACTGAAGGGAATGGGTGTGGCGAGGAGGTCGCCTCGGGGAGGGTCGGATGTGACTCGGTGTTAGGGATTAGACCGTGGGAAGGGCCCAGGTTAGTGTAGGAGAGTGCCTTGTCCTTAAAGCAGAGAACCCATCAGAGAGAAACAGGGTCGTGGAGGAGGAGAGATGCAGCGATGAATTAAACAGCTCTCGGCTCAATCTCGCCGCGTAGACATCCAGTAAGTGGTTGGGGGTATGGATCCGGGACTGGGGAGCCAGAGCTGGTCTAGTTGCCCCGAAGAGCGTGGAATGCTTGGATCTGAGGTGCAATCATGACGGGCTGGGCAGGGCCCTGTCCTCTTCCGGAGCCAGGTTTCAAACTCTCCCCTTCCCGTCGCGCAGTCTATGAAGTCGGAATACGAGCTCGCGCCCCGCGGGCTCCGGCGTCCTTAAATGCTGGGTCCCTAGGCCGAGGGACGAGCGGCGCAGCGCGCGAGGGAGGCTCCCCAAGAGCCGTGTCCGCTTGGTCCGCCGCGTCCCCGCGCAGGCCAGACGGGCGCAGCAAGGACCTGGCTCGAGCCCCGCGACCGCCGCACGCCCCACGGTCCGCTCCCGCCGACGGCTCGGAGGAAAGACCGCCCCGGCCCGCGCCGCGCGGCTCGGCTCCGCCAATCAGCGCGCCCCTTCCGCAGCGCCCCGGCGCTCCAGTGACGCGCGCGCCAGCCTGCGCCCGCGGCGCTTTGACGACGGCCCCTCCCGCGCTCGCCCGGCCCGTTAACTGGGCGCCGCGCCTCTTGTGCGACGGCCCCTGGGCGGTGGCGCGTGCGGGCGCGGCCCTGGCGCGCCCCCTGGCGGCCCGGCGGGGCGCTGCGGGCGCGGCGCTGACCCGGAGGCGGCGGCGGCGGTGCCCGGATGGAGGCACGTCATTGTCCCCCGCCGGGCGGCTGGGCTGTGTGCGGCGGCGGCGGCGGCGGCGGCCGAGGGGGATGGAGCGAGCGCCGAGCCGGGTCAGGTAAGCTCCCGCCTCCTTCCCGCCCGCCGCTGGCCGGCGTGGGGCCCGCGGAGCGCCCCGCTCGCCTTGGCCGCAGCTGGCCCGGCTGCCCCTGAGCCGGCGCGGCCCGCGGCGGACTGGCGCGGCCCCTCGCCCGCCGCCCCCTTCGCAGCCACGGGCCGCCCGGGACCCCGCGGCGCCGGTGGCAGCACCGCTACCGCCGGCCGGGCCAGGCCGCTGGGGAGGGGGCGGTG
>NC_138373.1:4538798-4556121 GCF_054177405.1 Leptonychotes weddellii | reverse complement strand
GAGGGGGAGAGGAGGGGCCCGTCGGCCCCGGCGGCGCGTCCCCAAAAGCGTGTGCGCCTCGGTCCTGTTCTTTATCTTCGGGGCAGGAAGACCCAACTTACCTGGAGGGGGTCGGGGGAGAGGGTGATCAGTTTCAGATGTTCGAAATGAAATTTTGACGGGACAGAAGTTTTACAATCTAGGACTTTAACCTGGTTATAATGAATGCAGTTGAGATTACTTTTGTTGAATAGCGCTTTTATATTCAGGGAGGCCTTAGGGTTTACTTGTTTATAGGAAAACATGTTGGTTATTTAAAGTAAATACGCTCAGATAACAGTAAAATGGGTTGAGAAACTATTCAGTTAACACCTCTTTTTTAAGGTAACAATAGTAATACAGGTTCTCATACGTTTTTGTGGCGTCTCAGAAAAGAGTGCTAAATTTTAAAGATAATTTCACTCTTTGGACTCATTCAAAGTGCATAGGGGATATGAATAATCAGTTTTACTTATTTGTTTTTATTTAAGGTCAGTTTCACTTTCTTTTTCTATCATTGAATCAAGTCTACGGAGTTTGGTTTGTAAAGGTTTAAGGCTAGACGTTTTATTTACTTAAAAATAATTGCAATCAAGGCTGTTCTTTTTAAAGCTTGTGTGTTTTCCACTTAAATAGAAATGTTACAAGAACGTGGATTACATTGTTTATGAAGAAGAGTGTATCAGTTTCTTTTCTACATGTATTGGTATTATTACCTTTATGTGCAGTGCCACAATGTTTAAAACAGCTATATGCTTATTTTTAAAATGAAAAAGAATAATGTATTCTGGTATTTGATAGAAATATAAGGGACTGAAAATCTTAAGACTTCTGAATAAAAGATTGCACTTAAAGCAAACATTTGTGAAGTCGATTAGTCTCATTCCTCCACACACCTCCTGCCTTGATTCATGTACTCATTTTTTTCAAACATGTTTTTGTAACTTTTTGTGTATCATTAGCAGACGCTGAGAGAAATTTTAACTTTTCATGGAAGTAGTTCCTTAAAAGCCCCGATATAACCAATAACCGTAATGTTTAGAAGCTTTACTAACAGTAAAGAACTTGTAACTTATTAATCTTAGGTCCTATACAACTTTGTTTGGCTTGCAGAAAAGGTATCTCTGTAGCCAGTGCAATTTAGTTTGATTCTTGATGGTTTTAGGATAAGTATTCATGGGCTGAATATACAAATGAAGACAAATGGATGGTTTTGGTTTGTTTTCCCAGAATTATAATGCTGTATGGTTATTGATGATTGAGTTGTATGCTTTCCTTAATTTTTTTTTTATTTAAGAGCCCCCCCCACCCTCCCAAAGGCAATTGGAGCAAGTAAAATGGTTTTATTTGGGCATTTGTTAATGATTGTCCTGAAGGGATATTTATCCTGGGAAAATTGAGGTTTTTTGCTATTAAATGTTACTGTAAATGAAGCCAAATTAACCTTTCCTTGGCAATCTGTTTTGGCTTTCTTCTTCCTTTTGCTCCTCCTTCTCTTCCTCCTCCTCTTTTGTTTTCTTACTCTTGCTTACCTCCACTGTGTTTCATGCTGTAGACTTTATTTGGATAATACAGCTCAAGCTTTCTTCCTGAATGAAATCCTGTATCTTAGATTCACTTAGAATAGTTCAGTTTTTATTATTTTATTAAGATCTAATCTAACATCAACTTTTTTATTTCTGCATATGATTCCAAAAAATTCTTAAGGTTGTGCTTTCGGGGCAAGGGGCTACAATCATGCCGTAATTTAAAATTACAACAAAATTGAGGCTTTTAAAAGAACCTTACTGTGAGCAGACTGTGCATCACAACATTTGTTGAAGTGGCATGAATGTTGGTATTTATTCTTTCCCTTGACTGCACTGAATATTTTTTAAAGCAAGTTTTAAAGGCTGTTCCTACTTCAAAGTAGGAATGAGATACTAAATACAAATGAGATACTGTATATAAATCACTCAGCATAAGCCAGTGCTAAAAGCAAACCCTGGTTACTTCCTATCTTCGGGATTCATTCATTTGTTGAGCACATGTGTGGCCAGCTTTCTGTGTGCCAGGTCCGGGCATATAAATACGAGTGTGATGGAGAGTAACAAGTGAATCCAGCCGTGGAGTAGGTGCTGGAGCGCTACCATAGAAATCGGCAGGGCGCTGTGGGAGCTTGCAGGAGGGGTTCAGACCCAGTCTTGGGGGAGGGTTGTTGTCAAGGAAAGTGTCCCAGAGGAAATGAATTCTAAACTGAGAAGTGGTAAGTGGTAACTGGCCGGAGGTGGAAGGCTGGAAGAGCGTGAGGTAAAAAAGAACAGCATGTGAATAGCCCAGAGAGTGCAGGTAGGAATGGAAGCTGGGGAGCATGGGGAGCGGTTCCTAGGCCAGGCCGTGCCAAGCCTGGGTGTTGAGATGTTGTCCCAGGGGCAGTGGGGCATGCCTGAGAGAAAGGTTATCTATAGAGGAGTGGCACACTCGATTTGGTTGTCACTGGGCAGTTTACATTCCTAAGGGGACCCCAGTGACTAGGTCAGTATAGCCAGAAGGAACCCTTGCTGGGAATGTTGGGCCAGGTGCCTGGTTCCAGTTGCTGACTAGTTTGGGTTATAATTGTTCCATTTTTATAGACCCTGTAGATTCTATCCAATCTCTCATAGGTCCATTATGAAAATTAAGTAAATTAATCTGTGTTCAGTGATTAACACAGTGCCCCGCATATAGAAAATGCTTAATTAGTGGTAGTCCCAAGATTTAAAAATAGGATTCAGAGAGAAAATTATAATTACCCCTTTATAACATGTATTTGTGTTCCAGTTTGATGTTAGTAATGTCTTATGGGCTTCATTTAAAAAGTCATATATACCAAATAAATGAGCCGCTTCAGAAAAACTTTTCAAACATAAGACTTCCTATTTTTTTAAAAAATAATATATTTCAAACAAGTCATTTTGGACTTTAAGCTCAAAATTAAAGCTAGATTTTTCTCTCCATGTAGTTGAGACTTTTCCCTGATGAACTCTGTGAATTGAAAACTGAGTCAAATGTATTAGTGCATTTCACATTCTAGTTTTAAGCGATAGGGAGAAAAAGATATATAGGTTTTTGGTAAATGTATAGAATTGGAAACTGAGGTCCCTGATTATATACTGTAATATGAGACTTTTGGGGGCTTGGAATAGAATGACAAGATCCAATCAAATATTTCTTTGAAGGTTTTATAATTAAAAATTGTTGACATGTTCAGATGAGCACAATGCTAAAATGTTCCAAGGGAATGATTTCAAAGTTAAAAACTACTGCTGTTTTTCTATTATAGTGACTTATTTGTCAGTAATTAAATATGAGTAGGATAATTTTCCAAGATCTAATGGTAGATTAAGTAGATTATTTTTCTCAATTTATAAAACAACTGCATGTGTTTTGTCTTTTGCAGAGTTGAACAATGACCATAGTTGACAAAGCTTCTGAATCTTCAGACCCATCAGCCTATCAGAATCAGCCTGGCAGCTCTGAGGCGGTCTCACCTGGAGACATGGATGCAGGTTCTGCCAGCTGGGGAGCTGTGTCTTCGCTAAATGATGTTTCAAATCACACACTTTCTTTAGGACCAGTACCTGGTGCTGTAGTTTATTCAAGTTCATCTGTACCTGATAAATCAAAACCATCACCACAAAAGGATCAAGGTACTACTTTTTAAAGACAGAATCACTCCAAAAAACTCTGGTATAAATGCTGTCAATGGTTGGCAGTTTTGGAGGGGGTCGTCTTTTGCGAGACCTCTTGCCACCCGAGTGGCCAGCAGTGACATTGTCTGACAGGCTTCATTTTCCTGTGCTGCTTGTTCATGATTAACATGTATCATAACAGGGTGGATTACTTTCAGTTATTATAATATTTGTAGTTTCTTTTATTCTTAATTTATTGAAGGATAAACTTCATCTCGGTGAGATCTGAGGTGGGCATTTTGTTAACTTGTCAGTTACCTGTAGTTCCCTAAGTAGATGTTTGTCTTTGAAAATTTTGGAAGATTTTAAGATTTTATTTATTTGACAGATAGAGAGCACAAGTAGGCGGAGAGGCAGGGAGAGGGAGAAGCAGACTCTCCACTAAGCAGGGAGCCCGACACGGGGCTCGATCCCAGGACCCTGGGACCATGACCTGAGACGAAGGCAGCCGCTTAACCGACTGAGCCACCCAGGCGCCCCTGAAGATTTTTTTTTTTTTTTAAAGATTTTATTTGTTTATTTGACAGAGACACAGCGAGAGAGGGAACACAAGCAGGGGGAGGGGGAGAGGGAGAAGCAGGCTTTCCATGGAGCAGGGAGCCCGATGCGGGGCTCGATCCCAGGACTCTGGGATCATGACCTGAGCCGAAGGCAGACGTCAAATGACTGAGCCACCCAGGCGCCCTGAAGATGTTTTTAAAAAACGACTGCCTTTTGACAAATGGCTCTACCGAACTGTGGGTTGTTTTTTAGTTTTTGGGTTTTGGGCCAGTTAAAATCATCTGTGGTAATAAAGCTCTTTGAAAGACAGCAGATAATGTAAATGTTACATTTGTTAAAAACTGTGTAAATGTGATTACATTTGTTAAAACTCATCCGGTTAAATGAGGCATTGACACTTTAGTTGGTACTTCTGAGACTTTTGGATTTGAAAGCTTTGAAATGCAAAGAAAATAGATTAGTTTCTACTCAGAACGTCATTTGGCTTAGAATAATTTGGTCCTTATATTGTCTTGCATCCTCATAGTAAATGTGATATTGTGATGTGGTGGTGGGTGGTGTGATTTGCTGAAGGGTGTTTTGGGTGGGAGGGAAGTTTATGTCACAAAATAAACAATTTAATTGAATGTTATACATAGAGTTTAAAGACCTTCACCAGCAAGACTTTCCCACAGGACTTCTTTTCACTGACTCCAACTTCCCGTTACTTGCTGGGGTTCCTTTCTCTCCCTCAGGCCTTAACTCACACTTAACTCACTGCCATGCCCTTTTTGGAGCCCTTGTCCCATTCTCTGAAGACTCATTTCTTTTTTCCTAATTTTTCTTTCTGTTCCCACTGAGCTGAAGCCTACCTTTGCATACTTAAACCCATTAATTTCTCTGGTCAAATAGAGAACCATCCATTAAGGCGTTTCCATCTCCAGCAGCACCAAGGAACTAGCAAACTTTTGAAAAGGAAGTCTTCATACGGATGATCAAACTTTCCTAAATAAGTTTTTGAGCTTTACCTGAGTTCTGTTAGCATAGTTATCATTAATAATCTGTTTATAAGTCTTGAAAATAGATAAACATCTTTTTAGGCAACATAGCATATACTTACGATGTGGATAGTGGTGCCCAACAGCCTGAGTTCAGAGCCGGGTTCCTTTCTGGTAAAATGAGGATGATGTCACTACCAGCTCTTAGACTGAGACTGTCTGGCAGCTAAGAAGGACTCTAGAAGTACAGTGCTGGTGAAGAGGACAGTGATGGTGGTGGTACTGCGTAGAAGCATCCACAGCAAATGTTACAGACAGTGGGCTCAGCCTGCATTTTCTGTAGATTGTGTTGAAATATTTTTAAGTAGATATAAAAGCGTAGTTAGAGTGAACTCTCATGTAGACATCAGTCAGCTTTATCAACTCATACCTTCACCATTTACTCCCCTCCCATCATTGTAAAGCAAATCCAAGACTTTGTAGTTCATCTGTAAATATCTTAGTTTGTATACCTAAAAAATTCTTTTCTAAAAATTTAAACATCTTTATATTAAAACTCTCGTCAACATTAAAATTTCTCTGATTGTCATTTTTTTTAACAGTTGGTTTGTTGAAATCAACATCCAAACAAGGTCTGTACTTTGCATTTGGTGGATGTGTTTAAGTTTCTGTTAACACCCCCTTTGGTCATTGCAGTTTACTGATTGAAGAAACCAAATCTTTTCGATTTCCCACATTCTAGGATCTGTCTTTTAAAATGTCCCTTTCTTCCCTGTGTTTCTGGTTAGCTGGTAAAAACCTAATCTTGATCAGATTTAGTTTGATGTGTTGCTATTTATTGAGCTTGAGAAACGTGCAAAGCTTTGTTTTTAAACATTTCTTGTTTATTTTTCTAGCCCTAGGTGATGGCATTGCTCCTCCACAAAAAGTTCTTTTCCCATCTGAGAAGATTTGTCTTAAGTGGCAACAGACTCACAGAGTTGGAGCCGGGCTCCAGAATTTGGGCAATACCTGTTTTGCCAATGCAGCACTGCAGTGTTTGACTTACACGCCACCTCTTGCCAATTACATGCTATCTCACGAACACTCCAAGACATGTAAGTGTTCTGGGTTCTGTTAACTTGTGTAGTGTTGTGCTGTGCTAACCTACTTTCATTTTTTTCTCTGCAATGAAAGTGAAGAATTCAGCCAAGAATTCTATGATCACTAGGAAATTGGTTTATTTTTTTAGAAACCATGGAGGAAGACTCTTAAGATTTGTTTTCAGGTTGCATAAAAATCATTTTGCACCTAATTTGACCTGTGAAGTTACTGAAAAAGAAACCTATTTTATCGGCATTTGGCATTTCTGAACCCCCTGCTGGCTTTCTATACACTTGCTAAAAAAATGTGACATAAATGTCTGCCGCCAACAGCTTGGGGCCAAGCAGAGTTAAGAAATCCTGTCTCTTCCTGGCTTCCATCCTGTATTGTAAGGCTTGATTCATTTGCAGGCTTATAAGTCTTAGTGGAGAGGAACCTCTTGTTGCGGCCTCCAACCTCCTGGAAGTTTATACAGGACTTTCCTTTTAGTGTGTATGAACTCCCTTTTCAACCTAAAGGGCAGGAAATCAGTTAAAATATATCATGTCTTTAATAGGTGACAGCCAGCTCAGTGGTTGACTAGTGAAATTCAGAATTTAGAACAGTATCTAGTTTTTGAGGTTTGAGCTTCTAAATATATTATAAATATCCTTCATCCTTATAAATGAAATCTCCCTGTTCTTTGATCTACATTAATGCTGAGATGTGTGTGTGTGTGTGTGTTTGGGTGCTGTTCATTAATTATGAGTAGGTGAAAACTCCTGAGGCTTCTTTTTGAATAGTTCTTTACTTAATGGAGAATTTAAACCAGTTCTTTTAAAACTGTCCCACACCCCCCTCCCCCCCAAAGAGCAAAATAATGCTTGTAAAGAATTTGGAAAGTACAGAAAAATTTAAAGAAACCAAAGGAAAATCACCTAATATCTCACTGTCCAGAGGTGTTTGGTATGCCAAGGGCTTTTAAATTACAGAATGAATGTTTTGTTTGCCCTCATTTCCCCCCTAAGTTCATAATTCATTCCCCACAGACAGCTTTCCCTTTTCCCTTACTTTTGTGCTTAATGAAAGTAGGGTGTGGATGAAAACCCAGCACTGGCACCTGGGCCGTGAGAAGCAGGACCGACACAAAAATTCAGAAGCTCCGGGTGTCCAGAATCAGGTGTCTCTCTTCTTCGCTGTTGGT
Organism: Leptonychotes weddellii; assembly: GCF_054177405.1. Lineage (NCBI taxonomy): Eukaryota > Metazoa > Chordata > Mammalia > Carnivora > Phocidae > Leptonychotes > Leptonychotes weddellii. The sequence goes on along the minus strand of NC_138373.1, from coordinate 4,548,649 downwards.
AGTTTTCGTGCTTTCTATTTTTCCTTTATTTAGGTATATCAAGGCGTAATCATATATATATATATGTGTGTGTGTGAGTTAGGTACATCTCTTTATTGTATGTATGACTATATACATATAACTTAGGTATATTTCCCTTTATTTAGCTTTATTGAGCTACAATTGATACGTAATAAATGGCACATACTTAAAATATATGTTTGATGTATTTTGACATTTGTATACTCCCATGAAACTACTACCACAATTAAGGTTATGAATATATTCATCACCCCCAAAGCTTTCCAGTGCTCCTTTGAAATCACTCCCTTCTACGCCTTCCTACCCCTCATCCCCTCGACCCCAGGCAACCACTGATATACTTTCTGTCTACTATAGATTAGTTTGTATTTTTTTAGAATGTTATATAGTGGATTTATACAGGCGTATATTCTTATATTGCCTGGCTGCTTTGACTTAGTGCAATTATTTTAACATTTTCCATGTTGTTGCATATATCAATAGTTAGTTTTTATTGTTGACTAGTATTCCATTGTATGGATATACCACATTTTGTTTCTCCATTCACCCACCTATTGATCGACATTTGGGTTGTTTCTCTTTTGGGGCCGTCACAGATTAAGCTACTATGAACATTTTTATATACCTGTTTATAAAAAGGTCTTTGTAAGGACATGTTTTCTTTTCTCTTGGGTAAATATTTAGGAGTGGAATGGCTTGGTCCCGTAATATGTGTGTGCTAACTTTAAGGTAAACTTCCAGGCTGTTTCTCAAAGGGATTCTGGTATTTTACATTCCCAGCAGCAGTGACTGAAAGTTCCATTTGCTCCGTATCTCCCCGTAATGTTTGGTGTGGTCAGTCTTTGCAACTTCAGCCATTCTGATAGGTGTGTAGTATAGCACGTTCTACCCTTTTGTGGTTTTATTTTGCACCTCCTTAATGAGTAATGGTGTTGAACATTTTTCCATATGGTTAATTGCCATCTGTATACTCTCTTGGCTAAAGTGCCTGTTGATATCTTTTGCTTGATTTAAAATTGGGTAGTGTTCTTGTTGAGTTTTCAGAGTTTTTATATATTCTGGGTACAAGTCCTTTATCAGATATGTAGTTTGCAAATATTATCTTTCAGTCTGGAGAAGAATATTCTCTTCACACTGTCTTTTGAAGAACACGTTTTTAGTTTTGAAGGATTCCACATCATTAGTTTTTCTTTTTATCAATTGTGTTTTAAGTGTTATATTAAGAAATCTTTGCCTCACCAGAGGTCACAAAGATTTTCTCTATATTCTTCTGGAAGTTTTATAGTTTTAGCTTTTATATTGGTCAGTTATCCATTTTGAGTTAATTTTTATTTGTGGTGTGAAGAATGGATTGAAGGTCAGGTTTTTCAGTATGGATATCCAATTGTTCCAGCACTGTTTGTTCAAAAGTTAGTCCTTTCTCCACTGAATTGGCTTTGCTTCTTTGTCAAAAACCAATTGACCATATCCATATGGCTCTATTTCTAGACTCTGTTCTGTTACACTGATCCACTGTCTATCTTGACACCATAACACAGTGTCTTGATTACTATATATTTAAAAGTTTTGAAATCAGGAAAGTCCTCCAGTGTTCTTGTCCTTTTTCAAAGTTGTTTTGGCCATTCTAGGTCCTTTGCATTTCCGAATGAATGTTGGTCTCAATTTGTCAACTTCTACAAAAAAGTGTCCTGGGATTTTGATTGGCATTGTGTTGAATCTTTGAATTAATTTGGGATGAGTTGACATCTACACAGTATTGTTTTCTGTCCCCTAAACCAAGTACACATCTTCATTTATTTAGGTTCTCTTTAATTTTTCTTAGTAGCATTGCTTAATTCTCAATGTACAAATATAATGTGCACATTTTTTATCAGATTTATCCCTAAATATTTCATATTTTTGGAAGCTATCATAAATGATAATATTTTTGAATTTCAATTTCTAATTGTTTATTGCTAAACTATAAAAATGCAAGTGATTTTTGGATATTGATCTTGTATCCTACAATCTTGGTAAATTTATTAATTCTGGTAGTTTTTTTTTTTTTTTTTAAGATTTCTTAAGATTTTATATGGAGTCAGTCATGTGATCTGTGCATACGGACAGTTTACTTCTTCATTTCCAGTCTGCATGCTGTCTATTTCTTGCTGTGATGCACTGGTCAGGACCTCCATTACAGTGTTGGATAGATGTGGTAGAAGTAGATGCCACAGCCGAATCTCCCTCTCCACCTTAGGGGGAAGGCATTTTAGTCTTTCACTTTTATGTACATTGTTAGCTGAGAGTTTTCATAGGTGCCTTTTACCCTGCCGAGTGTTAATTTGAATGTTAAGCCGAATTTGCATTCCAGAGATGAGCCCAACTTGGTTATGATGCATTACGATTTCCATGTATCATTGGATTTGCTAAGACTTTTTAAAATTTTTGTTGATAATGAATATTAGTTTATAGTTTCTTACCATGCCTCTTTCTGATTTTTGGCATCAGGGTTCATGGTGGCATCATGAAATATGTTGGGATTATTTTCTCCTATTTCCTGGAAAACTTTTTGTAGAATTGGTGTTATTTCTTAAATGTTTGGTAGATTTCACTGAAGCCATCTGGGCCTTGACGTTTTCTCATGGGTAGGTTTTTAACCACATATTTAATTTCTTTAATAGTTATAGGCCTCTTCGGGTTATCTATTTTTTTCATCAGAGAGCACTGGTAGTTTGTGTCTCTCAAGGAATTTGTCTTCCATGTCGAATGTACCAGCATAAAGTTGTTCATAATGTTCTGTTATCCCTTTTTATTCACCTTATTATTGATCTTCTCAGAAAATCAGTTCTTGATTTCATTGTTATTTTGTTTTCTGTTTCATTGCTGTTTGTTATTCTTTTTATTACTCCTTTTCTTCTGCCTACTTTGGATTTAATGTGCCCTATTCTAGTTTCTTAAAGGGGAAGCTTGGGTCATTTAATTTGAGATCTTCTTTTCCATTATGTTTTATGCCATGAATTTCCCTTGAAGTGCTGCTTGACTTGTGTCCCAGACATTTTGGTATTTCACATACTCATTTTTATTCAGGTCCCAAATACTTTCTAATTGCCCTTGGGATTATTTAGAGGTGTGTTGTTTAGTTGCCAAATGTTTTGAGGATTTTCCAGATATTGTCTTGTTACTGATTTCTAATTTAATTCTCTTGGTGTCAGAGTATATTTTTTGTTTGAATCCTTTTAAACTTCAGACTTGTGTTACGCACCAGAACATGGTCTAGTTTGGTAAATGTCCCATGTGTACTTAAGAAGGATGTGTGGTCTGCTCTGTTGTTTGGAGTTTCTGTAAATGCTGATGATGGTCAGTTACTTGGTAGTTAGTTCTGTAACTGACTACCCAGTTAGTTGTCGTGTTGTTGAGGCTGTCTTCTGTGTCTTTACTGCTTTTCTATCCGCTTGTCCTGTCAAATTTTGAGAGGTCTGTTGAAATAAAATATATTTGTAATTTGTTTTTTCTTTTTCTTTTTAAAGATTTTTATTTATTTGAGAGAGAGAGAGAGAGAGAGAGAGCATGAGAGGGGGGAGGGTCAGAGGGAGAAGCAGACTCCCTGCTGAGCAGGGAGCCCGATGTGGGACTCGATCCCAGGACTCCAGGATCATGACCTGAGCCAAAGGCAGACGCTTAACTGACTGAGCCACCCAGGTACCCTTGTTTTTTCTTTGTTTTATCAGTTTTGCCTTGTGTTTTGAAGCTCTGTCATTTAAGATTATTATGACCTCCTGATGAAATGACCTATTCATAACTGATGAAATTACCCTCTTTATCCCAAATAATACGCTTTGTTCTGAAATCTACTTTGATATAGAGCCCCTCCAGTTTTCTTATGATTAATGTTAGCATGGTATATCTTTTTCCATATTTTTACTTTTAACCTATTTGTGTCTATACTTAAAGTGGATTTCTTGAATAGACAGCCCATAATGTAATTTTCTTTTTCTTTTTTCTTTTTTTTAGTCTGTGTTTTATTTTAGGGTGTAAGCCATTTGTATTTAATGAGATTGATTAATTGATCTGGTTGGGTTTAAACTTACTAGCTTGCTGTTTGTTTTCTCTTTGTCCCATTTGTTCCCTTTTTCATCTTTTTCTGCTTTCTTTTGGAGTGTATAATTTTATGATAGTTAATCTTTTTTGGCATATTTTCTGTAACTTTTTTTTTTTAGTGGTGGCTTTAGGGTTTGGCATATGTCTTTAAATTATCACAGTTTGCCTTCAGGTAATAGTCCACTTGTGTATCATAAGGACTTGGTGACAGTGTATTTTCATCTCCCCTCTCCTGGCATTTATTTGTGCCATTGTCATCATCTACCTGTGTTATAATCACACAATATATTGTGTTATTTTTGCCTTAAACAAATTATAAAGGTTTTGCTTTAAGTAGTTAAGATGTGTTTAGAAATCTATATATTTACCTATTCAGTTATCATTTCCACTGCTTTTAATTCCTTTATGTGGATTTAGATTTCCATCTGCTGCTTTTCCTTATGGCTAAAGGACTTCCCTTAACTTTGCTTGCTAGTGATGAACTCTGTTTTTTGTTTTGTTTTATTCTCAGTCTGAAATGTCCTTATTTTGCCTTTTTAAAAGTTAACCTTTTTGTATTGAGGTAATTGTAGATTCACATGCAGTTGTAAGAATGACACACAGACCTCCTGTGTTCCTTACCCAGTTTCCCCAGTGGTAACACTGTATTTCAGTATCTCAACCAGGAGGTTGACATGGGTACAGTCCCGATACAGAACATTTCCATCATTACAGAATCCCTCATGTTCCCCTTTTATAGCCACGCCCACTTTCTTTGTGCCCTGATGTCCTCCTTTAACCGCTGGCAACCACTAATCTGTTTTTCATTTCTATAATTTTGTCATTTCAAGAATGTTATTTATATATATTAGTTGTGCAGTATGTGACGTTTTGGGATTGGCTTTTTCATTCAGCATAATTCTCTGAAGATTCAGTTAGGTTGTATGTACTAATAATTTGTGGGGGTTTTTTTTTTTCATTGTTGAGTAGTATTCCATGGTATGGATGGGATGTACCATGACTTGTTTTAACCAGTCATCCACAGAAGGACATCTGGGTTTTGTCCACCTTGGAGATATTCTGAATAGAGCTGCTGTAAGCATTACAGCATACAACATAGATATGAACATGTCTTTATTTCTCTGAAGTAAATGTCCAGGATTGCAATCACTAAGTCATATGGTAGTTGCATGGTTGATTTTATAGAAACTGCCAGTTTTCGAGCATGGCTGACCATTTTACAGCCTACCAGCAAGGTATGGGAGTTCTAGTTTCTCTGCATGTTTGCCAGGATTTGGCATTGTCACTGTTTCTCATTTTAGCCATACTGATAGGTATATAATGATACCTTGTTTTGGTTTTAATTTGCATTTCCATAATGCCTAAAGGTCGTGAACATCTTTCCATGTGCTTATTTGCCATCTGTATGTCCTGTTTGGTGAAATACCTCTTTGCTATCTTCTGCTCATTCTCTATTGCATTCTATGTTTTTATACTGTTGAGTTTTAAGAGTTTTTTATTTTTTTTTTTTATAAAGATTTTATTTATTTATTTGAGAGAGAGAAACAGCATGAGAGGGGAGAGGGTCAAAGGGAGAAGCAGGCTCCCCGCTGAGCTGGGAGCCCGATGTGGGACTCGATCCCAGGACTCTGGGATCATGACCTGAGCCGAAGGCAGTCGCCCAACCAACTGAGCCACCCAGGCGCCCAAGAGTTTTTTATATAGTTTAGATACTAGGCCTTTGTTGGATATGTAGGTTCCAAATAATTTCTCCCAGCCTGAGGCTTGTCTTTTCTTTCCCCCCCAAGATTTTATTTATTTGAGAGTGAGAGAGAGTGTGTGTGTGCATGAGAGAGAGCACAAGCAGGGGGAGTGGCAGAGGTAGAGGTAAAAGCAGACTCCCTGCTGAGCAGGGAGCCGGAAGTGGGGCTCTATCCCAGGACCCTGGGATCATGACCTGAGTTGAAGGCAGACGCTTCACTGAGCCACCCAGGTGCCCCAAGGCTTGTTTTTCCATTCCCTTAACAAGGTCTTTCACAGAACAAAAGTTTTTAATTTTGGTGAAGTGTGACTTTTCATTTTATGGATTGTGCTTTTGGTGTTAAGTTTAAGATCTTTGCCTAGCTCTTAATCCCGGAGATTTTCTCCTCAATTCTTTTCTAAAAGTTTTATAGTTTTACATTTCACATTTAGGTCTGTGATCCATTTTAATTTTTGTATAGTGTGAGGTTTAGGTGAAGTCAATTTTTTGTCTATAAATGCCTTTTTGCTCCAGCACCATTTGTTGAAAAGGCTATCTTTCCTCTATTGAATTGCTTTTACACCTTTGTAAAAAGATTACTTGGGCATTACTTGTGTGCATCTATTTCTGGGTTTCTTATTTTATTCTGTTGAGGTATGTGTTTGTCCCTCCACACAGACTTGCTGTTGTAGCTATGTAATGTCTTGATACCAGATAGAATGATTCCAGCCACTTATTCTCTTTCAAAATTGTTTGAGCTCTTCTTGTTTTTCTGTCTTTCCATATAAACTATAGAATAATAGTATCTATATCTACAAAAAATCTTCCTGAGATTTTGTAGTTGTGTGAAACTTGAATTTCAGTTTGGGGAAGGAATATTGATACCTTTACTTATGTTGACATTTTCAGTCTATGAACATGGTATGTCTCTCCATTTACTTAAATCTTCTTTATTTTTATCACTGTTGTGTAATGTCAGGATGTTTTGTCTTGTTTTGTTAGATTTACACCTAATTTTTTTATTTTTTGAGGGGTTGTAAGTGGCATTATATTTTTAATTTTTGTGTCCACATGTTTATTGCTGGTGTATAAAGATACATTTTATTTTCATATGTGATCTTATATCCTGTGACCTTGCCAAACTCACTTATTAGTTCTAGGCATTTTTTTTTTTTTCGTAGACTCCTTGGATATTTCTAGTAGACAGTCATGTTATATGCAAGTATGGACAGTTTTACTTTTCCCTTACTGATTGATGTGCTTTTTATATCCTTTTCTTCTTTTACTGGCTAGAACTTTGAGGAGAGTGGACATCTTTGCCTCATTTCTGATATTAGGGAGAGAAGCATTTAGTTTGATATTAGTGGTAGGTTTTTTGGTATATGCTCTTTATTAAGTTACAGGAGTTTTCTCTATTTCTTTTTTTCTGATTTCTGCTTTCTGTCATGAATGAGTGTTGATTTTTGTCAAATGCTTTTTCTGTATCAAATTGATATGATCATGTGATATTTCTTCTTTAGCCTGTTAATATGGTAGATTAGACTGATAGTTTCCAGTATTGAGTCATCTCTGTATCCCTGGAATAAATTCCATTTAGTCATGATGTGTAATTATTATTTTTAAGTTTTTATTTTAATCTCCTTGTGCTCATCATCATAAGTGCATTCCTTAATCCCCATCACCTATTTCACCCATTGCCCCACTCACCTCCCCTCAGGTAACCATCAGTTTGTTATATGTAGTTAAAGAGTCTTTCTTGGTTTGTGTCTCTTTTTTCCCTTTGTTTAGTAGCTGAAATTATACATATGAGTGAAATCATACGGTATTTGTCTTTATCTGACTGACGTTTTACACTTAGCATTATGCTTTCTAGGTCCATCAATGTCATTGCAAATGGCAAGATTTCATTCTTTTTTATGGCTGAATAATATTCCTCACACACACCACATCTTCTTTATCCATTCATCAGCCAGTGGACACTTGGACTGCTTCCATATCTTGGGTATTATAAATAATGCTGCTACAAACACAGGGGTGCGTGTATCCCTTTGAATTAGTGTTTCTGTATTCTTTGGGTAAATACCCAGTGGTGCAATTGTGGAATTGTAGGGTAGTTCTATTTTTAACTTTTTGAGGAACCTCCATACTGTCTTCCAGAGTGGCTGTGCTAGTTTGCATTCCTACAAATAGTGCAAGAGGGTTCCTTTTTCTCCACATCCTTGCCAACCCTGTTGTTTCTTATGTTGTTGATTTTGGCCATCCTGACAGGTGTGAGGTGATATCTCATTGTAATTTTGACTTGCATTTCCCTGATGATAAGTGATGATGAGCATCTTTTCATGTGTCTGTTAGCCATCTGTATGTCTTCTTTGGAGAAGTGTCTGTTCATGTCTTCTGCCCATCTTTTAATTGGATTATTTGTTTCTTGGGTGTTGAGTTTCATAAGTTCTTTTTTTTTTTTTTTTAAAGATTTTATTTGAGAGAGAATGAGATAGAGAGAGAGAGCATGAGAGGGGGGAGGGTCAGAGGGAGAAGCAGATTCCCTGCTGAGCAAGGAGCCCGATGCGGGACTCGATCCTGGGACTCCAGGATCATGACCTGAGCCGAAGGCAGTCGCTTAACCAACTGAGCCACCCAGGCGCCCGAGTTTCATAAGTTCTTTATAGGTTTTGGATTCTAGCCCTTTATTGGATGTGTCGTTTGCAAATATATTCTCTCATTCCATAGGTTGGCTTTTAGTTTTGTTGATTGTTTCCTTCACTGTGCAGAAGTTTTTTATTTTGATGTAATCCCAATAGTTTATTTTTTGCTTTTGGTTCCCTTGCCTCAGGGGACCTATCTAGAGAAAAGTTGCTATAGCCAGTGTCAGAGAAATTACTACCTGTGCTCTCTTCTAGGATTTTTATGGTTTCAGGACTCATATTTAGGTCTTTAATACATTTTGAATTTATTATTGCGTATGGTGTAAGAAAGTGGTCCAGTTTCATTCTTTTGCATGTTGCAGTCATGCTTTCCTAACACCCATTTATTGAAAAGACCATCTTTTTCCCATTCTTTCCTGCTTTGTCAAAGATTAATTGACCATATAGTTGTGGGTTTGTTTCTGGGTTTTCTATTCTGTCCTGTTGATCTGTGTTCCTGTTTTTGTACCGGTACCATACTGTTTTAATTACTAGAGTTTTGTAATATAACTTGAAGTCTGGAATTGTGATGCCTCCAGCTTTGCTTTTCTTTTTCAAGATTGCTTTGGTTATTCAATGTCTTTTGTGGTTCCATACAAATTTCAGGATTGTTTATTCTAATTCTGTGAAAAATGCTGTTGGTATTTTGATAAGGATTGCATTAAGTGTCCAGATTGCTTTGGACAGTATAGACATTTTAACATATTAGTTCTTCCAATCCATGAGCATGGAATGCCTTTCCATTTCTTTATGTCCTCTTCAGTGTCTTTCATCAACGTTTTATAGTTTTAAGAGTACAGGTCTTTTTTTTTTTAAGATTTTATTTATTTGACAGAGAGAGAGCAAGTGCACAAGCACGGTGAGCAGGAGAGGGAGAAGCAGGCTCCCCGCTGAGCAGGGAGCCCAATGCAGGGCTTGATCCCAGGACCCTGAGATCATGACCTTAGCTGAAGGCAGATGCTTAACCGACTGAGCCACCCAGGCACCCCAGAGTACAGGTCTTTCATCTCTTTGGTTAGGTTTATTCCTAGGCATCTTATTATTTTTGGTGCAACTGTAAATGGGTTTGTTTTCTGAATTTCTCTTTCTGCTGCTTCATTATTGGTGTATAGAAATGCAGCATATTCCTGTAGATTGATTTTGTGTCCTGCAGCTTTACTGAATTCATGTTATCAGTTCTGGCAGTTTTTTGCTGGAGTCTTTGGGGTTTTCTGTATATAGTATTACATCATCTGCAAGTAGTGAATGTTTTACATCTTCCTTACTGGTTTGGATGCCTTTTATTTCTTTTTGTTGTCTGATTGCTGTGGCTAGCATTTCCAGTACTGTGTTGAATAACAGTATTGAGAGTG
>NC_138373.1:4483466-4538298 GCF_054177405.1 Leptonychotes weddellii | reverse complement strand
ATCATCTGCAAGTAGTGAATGTTTTACATCTTCCTTACTGGTTTGGATGCCTTTTATTTCTTTTTGTTGTCTGATTGCTGTGGCTAGCATTTCCAGTACTGTGTTGAATAACAGTATTGAGAGTGGACATCCCTGTCTTGTTCCTGACCATAGAGGAAAAGCTCTCGGTTTTTCCCCATTAAGGATGACATTAGCTGTGAGTTTTTCATATTTGGCTTTTGTTATGTTATGTTCTTTCTAACCCTGCTTTGTCAAGGTGTTTATCATGAATGGATGTTGTACTTTGTCAGATGCTTTTCCTGCATCTGTTGAAATGATCATGTGGTTCTTATCCTTTCTCCTATTGATGTGATGTATCACATTGATTGATTTGTGAATATTGAACCACTCTTACAACCCAGGAGTAAATCCCACTTGACTGTGGTGAATGAGTCTTCTGATGTATTGTTGGATTTGGTTTACTAGTATTTTGCTGAGGATTTTTGCATCTGTGTTCATCAGAGATATTGGCCTGTCATTCTCTTTTTTAGTGGTGTCTTTATCTGGTTTTGGTATCGGGGTAATGTTGACCTCATGGAAGGAAAACTTCCAACTGCATTCTTTTTCTACTTTTTGGAATAGTTTGAAAAGAATAGGTACTAACTCTTCTTTAAATGTTTGGTAGAATTTGCCTGTGAAGCTATCTGGTCCTAGACTTTTGTTTGTTGGGAGTTTTTCGATTGCTGATTCAATTTCTTTGCTGGTAATGAGTCTGTTCAAATTTTCTGTTTCTTCTTGATTCAGTTTTGGGAGGTTATATGTTTCTAGGAATGCGTCCAATTCTTCTACGTTGTCCAATTAGTTGGCAAATAGTTTATATTTTAATTTTATTATTATTATTTTTAAAGATTTTATTTACTTAATTGACAGACACAGCGAGAGAGGGAACACAAGCAGGGGGAGTGGGAGAGGGAGAAGCAGGCTTCCCGCTGAGCAGGGAGCCCCATGCGGGACTTGATCCCGGAACCCTGGGATCATGACCCGAGCTGAAGGCAGACGCTTAACGACTGAGCCGCGCAGGCACCCCGGCAAATAGTTTTTCATAATATTCTCTTATGATTGTTTATATTTTTGTGGTGTTTGTTGTTACTTTCCTCTGTCATTTGTGATTTTATTGATTTGGGTCCTTCCTCTTTTTTTCTTGATAAGTCTGGCTAGAGGTTCAGTTTTATTGATTTTTTTTTTCCCCCAAAGAAACAGCTCCTGGTTTCATTGATCTGTTCTATTATTTTTTTGGTTTCTATATAATTTATTTCTGCTCTAATGTTTATTATTTCCTTCCTTATGCTGGTTTTAGGTTTTGGTGGTTGTTCTTTTTCTAGCTCCTGTAGGTGCAAGGATAGGTTATTTGAGATTTTTCTTCTTCTTGAAGTCCTTCAAGAAATTTTGAAAGGGGACTTTTTGAGTGGAAAAGAAAGACCAAAAATGACAATATGGAGGGGCGCCTGGGTGGCTCAGTCGTTAAGTGTCTGCCTTCGGCTCAGGTCATGATCCCAGGGTCCTGGAATCGAGCCCCACATCGGGCTCTCTGCTCAGCGGGAAGCCTGCTTCTCTCTCTCCCACTCCCTCTGCTTGTGTTCCCTCTCGCTGTCTCTCTCTCTGTCAAATAAATAAATAAAATATTAAAAAAAAAAAATGACAGTATGGAGGTAGGAAACCCAAAGCAGTAAAAATGAATATTTCTTAAAAAAATCAGTCAAGGAATTACCAAAACAAGTAGGTCTTTATTGCTATAATCTGCCCTCTTAGAACTGCTTTTGCTGTATCCCAGAGGTCTTGAACCATTGTGTTTTCATTTTCATTCGTTTCTGTGTATTTTTAAATTTTTTGTTTTATTTCCTTGGTGACCCATTCATTTTTAGTAGCATGTCATTTAGCCCCCATGTATTTGTGGTCTTTTCAGATTTTTTCTTGTGGTTGACTTCTAGTTTCATAGCCTCGTGGTCAGAAAAGATGCGTGGTATGACTTCAGTCTTTTTAAATTTGTTGAGGCTTATTTTGTGGGCTAATATGTGATCTGGAGAGTGTTCCATGTGTATTCTGCTGTTTTAGGATGGAATGTTCTGAATATATTAAATCCACTTGGTCCAGTGTGTCATTCAAAGACATTGTTTCCTTGTTGATGTCCTGTTTAAATGATCTGTTCATTGATCTAAGTGGGGTGTTAAAGTCTCCTATTATTGTATTGTTATTGATTAATTCCTTTATGTTTGTTATTAACTGTTTTATATATTTGGGTGCTCCCATGTTGGGTGCATAAATATTTACAGTTGCTATATCTTCTTATTGCACTGTCCCCTTCGTTATTATATAGTGTGCTTGTCTCTTTTTTACAGTCCTTGTTTTAACATCTGTTTTGTCTGATATAAATATTTCTACTCAGGCTTTCTTTTGACATCCATTTGCATGATAAATATTTCTCCATCCCCTCACTTTCTTTTTATTTATTTATTTATTTATTTTAAGATTTTATTTATTTGTCAGAGAGAGAGAGTGCACAAACGGGAAGGGGCAGGCAGAGCAGGTAGAGGGAGAAGCAGGCTCCCCGCTAAGCAGGGAGCCTGATGTGGGGCTCGATCCCAGGACCCCGGGATTATGACCTGAGCTGAAGGCAGATGCTTAACCGACTGACCACCCAGGCGTCCTCCATCCCCTCACTTTCAATCTGCAGGTGTCTTTGGGTTTAAAATGAGTCTTTTGTAGGCAGCATATCAATGGGTCTTGTTTTTTTAATCCATTCTGTCACCCTGTGTCTTTTGATTGAAGTCTTTAGTCCATTTACATTCAAAGTAATTATTGATAGGTATGTATTGAATTTATTACTTGTTTTGTGGTTGTTTCTGAAGATTTTCCCTGCTTCTTTCTTGTCTTTTTCTCTTTCATGGTTTGCTCGTTTTCTTTAGGGATATATTTGGATTTCTTTTTCTTTATTCTTTGCATAATTATTAGTGGTTTTTGATTTGTGGTTACAATTAGGTTCGTATATAACATTTTCTACATATAGCAGTCTATATTAAGTGGATGATTGTTTAAATTTGAACCCGTTCTTACTCCTCCCCACGTTTTAGATATATGGTGTCATATTTTACATCCTTTTGTTTTGTTAATTCCTTGACTGATTTTTTTAAGAAATATTCATTTTTACTGCTTTGGATTTCCTACCTCCATATTGTCATTTTTGGTCTTTCTTTTCCACTCAAAAAGTCCCCTTTCAAACTTTCTTGAAGGACTGGTTTAGTGGCCACAAACTCCTTTAGGTTTTGTTTGGGAAACTCTTTGTCTCTCCTTCTATTCTGAATGCTGGCCTTGCTGGATAGAGTATTCTCTGCTGCAGGTTTTTCCCATTCAGCACTTTGACTATATTATGCCATTCCTTTCTGGCTTGAAAAATTTCTGCTGAAAAATCTGCTGATAGCCTTAAGGGGTTTCCTTTGTATGTAGCTGTCTTCTTTTGTCTTGCTGCTTTTAATATTTTTTCTTTATGACTATATTTTGCCATTTTAATTACAATATGTTTTGGTGTGTATCTGCTTTTGTGGATTTTGTTGGGGGTTCTATGTGCCTCCTGGATCTCGTATCTGTTTACTTCCCCAGATTAGGGAAGTGTTCAGCTATTATTTCTTGAAATAAATTCTCCGCCCCCCTTTCTCTCTCTTCTTCTTCTGGGATCCCTGTAATATGAATATTATGTTTGATGGAGTCACCGAGTTCCGGAAGTCTATTCTCGTTTTGCATAATTCTTTTTTCTCTCTTTTGTTCACCTTGATTACTTTCCATTACTCTGTCTTCTAGGCCATTAATTTGTTCTTCTTCCAGCCTGCTGTTCATTCCATCAAGTGCATTTCTCATTTCATTTATTGAGTCCTTCATCTCTGCTATGTTATTCCTTATCTCTGTGTTAATGGTCTCACTGATGTCCTCCACTCTTTTCTCAAATCCAGTGAGTATCCTTATGATCATTGTTTTAAATTCTCCCCATCAGGCATGTTACTTATAACTGTTTTGCTTAGATGTCTGGCCATGGCCTTCCTGTTCTTTCATATGAGACAAACTCCTCTGTCTTCTCATTTTGTCTAAGTCTCTGTGCCTATTTCTGTGTATTAGGAAAGTCACTTATGGCTCCCCGTTCTAGAGGGTAATGGCTTTATGAAGAAGAGGTCTTATAAGTGCCCTGCAATGTAGTGTCTCCTGGTCCCCAAGGCCTGGCACTTCTGGGATGTCTCCAGTGTGTAATACGTGTGCTCTGCTGTTGTATTTTAGCTACTTTATTTTTCATCCAGTTGTTTGCAGAGGCTCTCTTTGCCAGTGTTGGGCAGTGTTGGTCCCTGGCTTGAATGTGGTGACTTTTAACTAGCTGTGTTCTGGTCTGCTAGTAAAATGAGACCTGTTACTGTGCTGCCCAGAACCAAGGCCTCGCAAAACACCCTGGTGGGGAGACAGGTGTTGGCAGGGGTTTGGGGCCGGTCTTCTTGGGGAGGGACCTGCTGCACCAGGACTAAGGCAAGTGTGACTGAGAAGGGTGGTTCTTCCAGAACACAGGCAAGCTTGGTGTAAGCAAGTTAGGTAGTGTTGGTGCTGCGCTGGTTCTCACAGTTGGCTCTGTGTTTATGCTGAGGGTGGGAGGGAGAAATGGCACAGGTCAGTTCCTTTGTTTCTCAGGTGGTCTCTCCGTGAACGCTGTTTCTCTGGGACACCATTCAAGATGAGCAACTGACCAATGTCTTCTGAGCTCTGCCAGAGCCAAGCCCTCTGACCTTTAAAACACCAGACTTTAAGCCCCCCTGGTTGTAAGAACTCATGAAATTTGGACCCTTTTGCTTTCCAAGCCAATTGCTATGGGGATTCATCTTCCCTGTACGCTGGCCTGTGTGCTAGTTTCTCTCTCGCCCTTCTCTGTGTTCACAGCTCCCTCCCCACTGCAGTTGCCACATCTTCTCTCCCAGTCTGCATCTCTGCACTTCCTGCCTTCTTCATTTGGCCTCTTCTCTACCTTCAGTTGTGGAGTTTGTTCTGCCAGTCCTCAAATCAATTCTAGGATATTTAGGATGATTTGATAATTATCTTGTATTCATGGAACGAGGTGAGCCTAGGGTCCTCCTACTTGGCCGCCATCTTTTCTTTTCTCCTCTGATGTGTAATTGTTTTTATATTTTGTTGAATTTTATTTGTAATATTTATTAAGGGTTTTTATATATTCATGAGAGATGTTGGTCTGTAATTTTCTGGTTTTATGCCATTTTTGTTTGGTATCAGGGTAATACTAGTTTTACAGAATGAATTTGGGATATATTAATTCCTTTTCTGTATTTTTGAAGAGATTATATAGAATTGATGTAAATTCTTATTTAAACATTTAGTAGAATTTATCAGTGAAACTATCTTGGCCTGGAGATTTCCTTCTTGTGAGTTTTTAAATTACAAAATCAATTTTTGGTATCTGCAGGGTCTATATTGTTATCCTTGGTTTGTTTCTAATATTGGTAATGGCTATATGTTTCTCTTTCAGCACTTCTTTAGCTGTGTCTCCAAATTTTTGATATGTTGCCTTTTCATTTTCATTCAGTTCAGTGCATTTTTAAATTTCCCTTGAGACTTAGTCTTTGATCCATGGATTATATAGAAGCATGTTACTTAGTTTCCAGGTGTTTATTGTTTTTCTTGTTATCTCTCTCTAATCTCTAGTATGATTCCAGTGTGGCAAAAAACATACCTTTTATTATTTTAATTCTCCTAAAATTTTTGACGTTTGTTTAGTGAGCCAGGATATGGTCTATTTTGGTGTATGTTCCACGAACGCTTGAAATGAATTTGTATTCCGCTGTTGTGTGAAGTGTTCTATAAACTGGCCATATCCCATTGGCTGATGATATTGCTGAGTTCTGTATCCTTGTTGATTTTCTAGTTGTTCATTTATTAACAGAAGGATAGTGAGGTTTCCAGCTGTAGTTGTGGATTTCTCTGTGTCTGTTTTCAGTTCTATTAGAATTTAGTTCATGTATTTTGCAACTTTGTTGTTTGGTACAAACACATTTAGGATTGCTATATATATATAGATGGATTTTTTTTTTTTTAAAGATTTTATTTATTTACTTGAGACAGAGAGAATGAGAGAGAGAGAGCACATGAGAGGGGTGAGGGTCAGAGGGAGAAGCAGGCTCCCTGCCGAGCAGGGAGCCCGATGCGGGACTCGATCCTGGGACTCCAGGATCATGACCTGAGCCGAAAGCAGTCGCCCAACCAACTGAGCCACCCAGGCGCCCTATATAGATGGATTTTTGATAATGTCCCTATGTTTGGTAGCTTTCTTTGTTCTGAAGTCTGCTTTGTCTGCTATATTAATATAGCCATTTTAACTTTCTTTGAATTAATTTTTGCATGACAGATCTTTTTCCATCCTTCTTCTTTCAGCCTGTCTATACTGTTATATTTGCAGTGAGTTTCTTATAGATATCATATGGTTTAGTCATGTTTTTCAATCTACATTGTTAATCTGGGTTTTTTAATTGGTGTATTTAGAACATTTACGTTTTTTATTGACAGATCAGGTCTTAAGTCTTTTTTTTTTTTTTTTAAGATTTTATTTACTTATAGAGAGTGCAAGTGGGGGGAGGAAGAGGGATGAGCAGACTCCATGCTGAGTGTGGAGCCTGACATGGAGCTCAGTCCCACGATCCCAAGATCACAACCTGAGCTAAAACTAAGAGTCTAACGCACAAATGACTGAGCCACTCAGGTGCCCCTTTTCTTCCTTTTTGATGTTCTAGGGTTTCTTTTTTTATTTTTTAAAATTAAAAAAAAAAAATTTTTTTTTAGGGTTTCTTTTTTTAAAAAATCATTTCCTTTTTGTTGAGAGAACTTCCCTTAATCATTCTTTTAGGATATGTCTACTCATGACAAGTTTTCTTAGTTTTGCTTCATCTGAGAATGTCTTGATTTTGCCTTCATTCCTGAAGAGTGTTTCCACTGTGCATAGGATTCTGGGTTACAGTCTTTTTCTTTCAGACCTTGAAAATTGTTTTGCCACTTCATCTGGCCTCCACAGTTTTTGATCTGCAGTTTCCTGTCATTTTTCTTTTGTTTTTTTCATACACTTTTATAGGTAAGGTATTGTTTTTCTTTCACTGCTTTCAAGATTTTTTTCTGTCTTTGATTTTCAGAAGTTTAATTATGATGTGTTTTGGCATAGATTTCTTTTTTTCTTGATGGGGTTTGCTCAGCTCCTTGAATCTGTAGAGACTTCTTTCACCAAATGTGGGAAATTTTCAGCCTTCATTTCTTGTAATACTTTTTTAGCCCAGCTTAGTCTCTCATTTCCTTCTGGGAGTCTGATGACATGTGTGCTAGATGTTTTATTAGAGTCCTACAGGTCCCTGATGCCCTGTTCATTTTTCCCCCAGTCTGTTTTCTCTCTGTTGTTCAGAGTACGTAATTTCTATTGTTCTGTCTTCATGTTTACTGCTTCTTTCTTCTGTAACCTCCATTCTTCTGTCTAGCTTATGCACTGAGCTTATTTTGATTATTGTATTTTTCATTTCTAAAGTTTCCATTTGGTTCTTTATATCTCCTGTTTCTTTGTTGAGTCTCTATATTTTTCATTTGTTTCTAGTGTGTTCATAACTGTCTGTTGAGTCATTTTTATCATGGTTTCTTTAAATCCTTTGTTATATAATTCTAACATCTCTGTCATCTGAATTTTGGCCTCTCTTTATTGTCTTTTTTCACCCAGTTGAGAAATTCTTGGTTCTTGGTATGATGAGTGATTTTCACTTGAAACCTGGACATTTTTATGTTAGAAATTTTATGTGGATATTATCTGTTGATTGTTTCAGCTGACTTTCTGTGATACCACTCTGGCAAAGGAAGTAGTATTAGATTGAGGTAGAAGTCCAGCTTCCCTACTCAGTCTCCATTGACACTCATGGGATGGGGCAGGGGTTGGGGCTCCTCATTCCTGCTCCTCACCTGGTCTCCACTGACACCAGGCTTTGTACTACCGGGTGATGACGAAAGTCCTGATTCTGAAACTACCCCAGTGGAGAATTGGAGGGCGTCTTCTTTACTACCAGGGGGTGGGGTAGAAGTCCAGGTTCCTGACTTGGTCTTTGCTGTGGGATGGAGTGTGGTTTGTTATCACCCAGTGTGGATGAAAGTTCCAGCTCCTAATCCATCTTCTCTAACACTGCTCCAGTGGGTGGCTTGGGATTCCTCATTACAGCCTGGCCAGTGGAAGTTTAGGCTGCCCACTTGGCCTTTGTTGGCCTAGGGGTCGGGGGGTCATAGTTTTTCTGAGACTTGTGGCCAGTGTAGAGAATTACTGTCTAAAGGTTTTCTGTCTTGCCAAGCTCCCTTTTCCTGGTCTTTTGGCTAAAGAGAGAGCAGGCTTTCATTGAGGCTTTGTTCTATTTGTTCGTGTTTCCAGGTTGCTGGCTTCTTCAGCTCTGGACTATATGAGGCACAAAGAAAACCCAGGGAACTCACCACAGTGTCATTCCTTGGGTTCCAGAGTTGCTAGCTTGTCTTTTACTCTCTCTTTCACAGTCTTCTTATGTTTGCTTCTTATGTTTTGTGTCCGGGGCTTTTGTACTTCGTGGAAGGAATAGGGAAAGGAACTTTTATTCCATCTTCCCAGAAGTGAAAATCTCGTCTTTGTTTTCGAAAGATGTTTTCATGGGGTATAGAACTCTGTGTTGACATTTTTATTCTAACACCCAAAAGATGTTACTGCATTGTCTTGTGTTGTTTCTGACAAGAAGTCTGTTGTCAGTTTTACCTTTGTTTCTCTGTACATGTTTTTATTACTAACTGCTTTTATGATGCTGTCACTGTTCTCAGCAGTCTGATTGAGTGGTTCTTTGTGTAGTTGTCTCTTGTTTTCTGTTTGGGAAATCCCAAATGATCTGTAAATGTACTGTTTCAAATTTGTGTGGCTTCTAGTCATTAGAAAAAACTTTTATTTTTGTAAATGGAGCACCATTAACCTTTTCTGGTGTATCATTCTGTGAACTTTAACACAGGTACACGTTCATGCACACCACTACCGCTTCAGGACACAAAACTGTAGAATCACTCTAAAAATCTCCCTTGTGCTCTCTGTACACAGTCATCATTTCCTGAGATATTTGTTCTGTCCCTTCAGACTCCAATTCCATGTCTATTTAGGGACTAACTTGAAGGAGTCCCGCTGCTCACTGATAAGCTTATCTGTTTGTTGTTGTTGTTTTGAGTTTGTGTGTGTATGATTCATTATGGATGATTTCTGTTGCAAAGTCTTCAAGTTCACTGATCTTTTCTCCCCTCTGTCTAATCTATTGTTAATCTCGCCTGGTGTGTTTTTCATCTTGAGATTCTACTTTTCACCTGTAAAACACATTGGCTCTTGGCTCTCCCTAACATGCTCTTGTTCTTTTCTACCTCCTTGAACATGTGATTGATTATGTGTACAAGGTCTTTTTTAACGTCATTGTCTTTGCGTCTATTATTTGTGCCATTTCTGGGTCTGTTTCTGTTTATTTTCTCCTTGTTATTGGTCATTCCTGCATCTTTGCATGTCTTGTGGTCTTTGATTAGAACTTTATGTTTTGGGGTGCTGGAGGGTTTTTTTTTATTCCTATAAATATTTTTGAGCTTTTTTTCTGGGACACAGTTACGTCACTTGGAAATGGTTTGAACCTTTCAAAGCTTTTAAAGCTTTGTTAGACAGGTTCTGAGCAGCCTTTAGTTTAAGGCAGAGTTTCTCAATCTCAGCACTATTGATGTTTAGAATCAGATAATGCTTTGTTGTGGGGGCTGGCCTGGGCTTCTTGTAGGATGTTTAGCGGCATTTGTGGCCTCTGCTCACAAGATACCAGTAGAACCAGTTAGTCATGAGCTAAGAATGGTTTTCACATTTTTTTAAAGTTGTAAAAAGGAAGAAGAAAAGAAGAAGAATATGCAACAGAGACCCCTGATATGGCCGACAAGACCAGAATATAATATGGAGAGGCTTTCAGCCTCTTGTATGGTGACTTTTTTTTTTTTTTTTTTACTGTTTGAGGCAAATACTAGTATAAGAGAAAACTTACTTTTCCAGTATAAAGAGTAGTTAAGAACACAGGCTTT
The DNA here is from genome assembly GCF_054177405.1 of Leptonychotes weddellii. Classification (NCBI taxonomy): domain Eukaryota; kingdom Metazoa; phylum Chordata; class Mammalia; order Carnivora; family Phocidae; genus Leptonychotes; species Leptonychotes weddellii. Next base: position 4,528,161 of record NC_138373.1, on the reverse strand, counting down.
GAATATGAAGAGAATTTTGAGTCCAGTATGTGTCTTCCACTTAATACGGTTTGACACTGGGCAAAATTTTAACTCTCTGAGCCTCAGTTTCTTCTCTTATAAAACTGAGCCAGTGTATACTTATCACTTGGGTTTGTTAGAGAATTAAATGAGAATGAATGAAAGTATGTAGTTCAAGGTGTGACACACAGTAGCTGTTGTTGTTACTTCACTTCAGGTTTGTGCCCCTTATTTAAAATGTTCTGTGATGTCTGTATGAAGTCATATTTTGCTAATTTGGAGGATTATGGTCTTATCTTTCAGGTCATGCAGAAGGATTTTGTATGATGTGTACAATGCAAGCACATATCACTCAGGCACTCAGTAATCCTGGGGATGTTATTAAGCCGATGTTTGTCATTAATGAGATGCGGCGTAAGTATCATCTGTAGTAGTTTATGTTAGTGTTTGTTAGGTAATTGGTCTTAAACGCCTAACTGGTAAAAGGTGAGCTCCTGGTGTATTGTAGAAAACAAACATGTTTTATCGTACGTGGGTATGGCTTTAATTGATAACAAATCTTTAGTAAAACATTTAGTATAGAAACACACTTTGAAACCACAGAAGATGACAGTGTAATAAGGTATTCAGTTTAATATAAGCAAATTAATTTTTTTTTTAAAGTAGGCTCCACGCTAGTGCCCCACACTAGTGCCAGCGTGGGGCTCAAACTCACAACTATGAGATCAAGATCTGAGCTGAGATCAAGAGTCAGACATTAAACTGACTGAGCCACTCAGGCACCCCACAAATTTAAAAATTTTAAAAACTCACTTTGTTAGGGGTGCCTGGGTGGCTCATTCGGTTGAGCGTCTGCCTTTGGCTCGGGTCGTGGTCTCGGAGTCCTGGGATCCAGCCCTGCATCGGGCTCCCTGCTCAGTGGGGAGCCTGCTTCTCCCTCTGCCTGCCTCTCCCCCTGCTTGTGCTCACTCTCTCTGTGTCTCTGTCTCTCTCTCTCTCTCTCTCTCTCCATCTCAAGTAAATAAATAAAATCTTAAAAAAAAACACCTCACTTTGTTCATGAATTCATTGATAAGTTTTACAATGATTTTTTCCACCAGGTATTTGGATTACTATGCTGAGTTATACTATAAATATTGTCCCACAGGTTTCTTTAAATAGTTTTGAATTGGTTTTAATTCAGTGAATGAGCATTATGCTATGTATAGCGTTAGGAATTATCAAACTAAAGTTAATTATACTCTTAAAGGAACATTTAAACTCATAACAGCAAATTTGTGGATAAATTTCACTTTTTCTATTTAATTTTTAAATGACTTGAAAATTTTCTTTTGCGTTAAAATGACCCTACTAAGGTACGTGAAATGCCTTAATGCACTTTCTGTGTGGTTTTGTAATAAACTTTTACATCATCTTAATTAACTGAGTTAGAAGGTAAAAAATGCGTGCAAATAAAAAAGGAACCCTAACTGTTAATCTGGAATCTAGCAGGGTAATTACAGGGGTGGATAATTATACAGTGACAATCTATAATCCTTTTGCCTAAAAAGCTGCTGAAGATTAAGAGGTGTTCTATTGGCCCTCGGCAGTATTAACAGGCCAGAGGAGACAACGCAAACATTTTTTAAGCAGTGTTGGATCCTGGCAGAATTTTAGCCAGGGGAAATTTTGTTTGTTTAATTTTGTACATATAAGGAAAGATTAATTATTTTTAAAACTAGACTTTAAGAAAAGGTTATCGCTGCTTGTGTGCACGTATATCTGTGAGCTCACGTAACCCCACACACGTGGCAGGATCATGAGATTGCCATTTTTATAGGCAGAACCGGCGGAATACGGGCAATTTCCTCTGACTCAAGCTAGTATGTATTTCTGTATATTCATGTATAGAAATTGTTCTATTCATGTTTTATTGTGATATTGTCTATGCTGTTTTTTGTTTGTTTGTTTTCAAAGATTTTTATTTATTTGAGAGAGAGAGAGAGCATGAGAGGGGGGAGAGTCAGAGGGAGAAGCAGACTCCCCGCTGAGCAGGAAGCCCGATGTGGGACTCGATCCCGGGACTCCGGGATCATGACCTGAGCTGAAGGCAGTCGCTTAACCAACTGAGCCACCCAGGCGCCCCGCTGTTGTTTTTTATTATGTCATTTTGTCTTGCAGCCATTTAGTCCATTAGAAGCAAGGCTGCAGAGATGCTGAGCACACAGTGTGTTCTGTGGGTTGTTGAGACAGAACTGAGATGGATTCAGACATTTATGTTTGCTGTGGATTCTCTTAGGGAGATCTAGCACTGAATTTAAGATTGTGTGCGCTAACATCACCTTTCAAACAAACATAACGTTTTGAACAAATTTTTGAGATAATACAGCTAAAGTTGAATTTATTCAAGTACAGTTTTATTAACTTCCTGCAGACCTGGAGTCTCTGGGCTCTCAGGAGCTCTAGGCCATGTGCACTTGTAATGGTCTAAAGGGCGTGGTCCTCGCTGTTCTCAGGATAGTGTGTGTTAGTGCTGTGTCCTCATAAAATAATTAGCAGGTGTATTCAAACCGACAGATGGTCATTAGATAGAATGTCTGGGGGGTACAGCCGGGGCGTATCCCATGTGATGATAAAGCTTTGTCTTAAACTTCACAGGTATAGCTAGGCACTTCCGCTTTGGAAACCAAGAAGATGCCCACGAATTCCTTCAATACACTGTTGATGCTATGCAAAAAGCATGCTTGAATGGCAGCAATAAGTGAGTACAGCAAAGCATTGGTCACTTCTCCCCTTGGCATCGCTGGCTTACTGGAGTTCAGTTTTGCCTTTTACGATGAATGCACAGAGCTCTGTGTTTGCTTCACTTTGACTTTGCACTGCCTCTGCCTCAGGTGATTTCCATCATTTTAAAACGATAGAAAAATTTGAAGGGTGTGCTTACTATAACAATGTGGGTTTAATTACAGATGTCAGGAATTGGGGATTGGTTTTGCCATTACTCAGTTTCTGAGTATCAGCATCCCTTTGCAGATCTAAAACTAACCACTTTTCCTTTCTAGTTGTGCCCAGCATTTTTTCTGCTCCTCTCCAGCCTCTGAAATCTGTGTGTGTTCCCTGAATCTTCCTTAGTCTGGTCAGTTACCAATTCCTGCAGTTTATTCCTTAAAATCTAAATGCAGCCTCAAGAGGAAGATTTCGAGGACGACTAGATACCAAATCCTAACCCACTTGCATTGCCTGAACACACCTGGTAGATCTCCTATTCTCCTCCCACTGTCGCTGTCACTGGCTTGCCTCTGCTTGCTTGGATGATGGACCCCAGAGCAGAGAAGAACGCTCTGCGCTCCCTGCCTTCACCAGCCGGTCCACACACCCAGTGTCACAGCCTTGCTGCTTGCTTCTGGGCCAGATTCCTGCCTCAGTGTCAAGTCTCTCTCAGTCCTATCCTATCTCTTTCTACCTCTCCACAGACCCTCACTGTGTTCTGGTCCAGGCAAGATGATTCTTTTATTTCGTGGCTTCCTATTTGAATTCTTGTTCTTTTATAGATTTTTGTTCTTGTTCTTTTATAGCTTTTAAAATTCGGTCACAGCATGTATAATTATTGTAGAACTCTTGTCTCATATCACTGTTTGTTTTTCAGATTAGACAGACACACCCAGGCTACCACCCTCGTTTGTCAGATATTTGGAGGATACCTAAGATCTAGAGGTAAAGTTTTATTTAAGGTTGATAAAGAGGTACATGCATGTGGTTAAAAAAGTGCAGTAGGAAAGGGTTAGCAATGGAGAGTGTGTCTCCCTTACCCCGCTCAAAGGCAGCCCCTGTCCCACTTTAGAGTATAGCCTTCCAGTACTTTCCGGTGTATGAGCAGACTGGGGTATGTTAGATGGATCTCTTTCCTTTTTCTCTTAACATGAGAAGTCTTTTTATGTTTCGGTACATGTAGGTAACATGGTCTTTCACAGCTAAAGAAGAATTCCATTTATTTGAGTCCCCTAACAATGGATTTTGAGGTTGTTTCTAATTCTTCGGTGTTTTTATTACTATTAGTCATTCAGGGCACTTTCTTATACAGTGCCTTTATGTTCATGTAAAAATGTCTAAGTAGGATGAGTTCTTAGTAATTAGAATTTCTGCATTAAAGGGTACGTGTGTTTTAAATTCTGATACTCCAGGTCGTCCTTCCAAGAAGTTATACCAGTTCACATTCCACCAACAGCACATGTGGGCCACATTCATGACACTTTGGTTCACACTGTGTGTGGTATTAACACTTTTTGGCCCAATCTGAAAAATGTACTTTGTTTTAATTTTTTATTTTAATATTTTTGTGTTCTGTCATTTCAGTAGTTGATATTGCCATAAGGATTACACTTTGCTTATTCTTTGCGTTTTATTTTCATTTCAGTCAAGTGTTTAAATTGCAAAGGTGTCTCAGATACGTTCGATCCATATCTTGATATAACGTTGGAGATAAAGGTACGTTTGCTAATTGTGGTGGCGAGGTTAGAAAAAGACAGACTTTGTGTAACTTTATCTGTAGTTCATTTATAAACTTAGACTACACTTGCTAGAGAATATGAATTGAAACCGTTCATATGCCGCGACTGTATTCAGAGGGGATAATGTAAGATTTGTAGCAGGGAGCATACAGACTTTTTCTTGGCCTTTGACTTTTCACTTGATAGATTATTGTGATAAAACCAGAATTTGATGCCTGCATTAACCCAATTTAGATGATTGTCATTGTTTAGAAACTGTTTTGTTTCTAGCATTTTCTAAGCTCCTATCTTTTGTTAAGCTTTTATTTTTCCAATTACAAATGTAATACATGTTTAGGATAGAAATGAGGAACATTGCAGATGTGTAGAGGGTCCCGTTCCTAAGGATGAACCCTTAACAATTCGATATAAACTGGGGGCGCCTGAGTGGCTCAGTCATTAAGCGTCTGCCTTCGGCTCAGGTTATGATCCCAGGGTCCTGGGATCGAGCCCCGCATTGGGCTCCCTGCTTTGTGGGAAGCCTGCTTCTCCCTCTCCCACTTCCCCTGCTTGTGTTCCCTCTTTCGCTGTCTCTCTCTCTGTCAAATAAATAAAATAAAAATCTTTAAAAAAAAAACAAAACAATTTGATATAAACTGTTCCAGAACCCATTAGTTACTGCTTATAAAAATGCGATTACACCTTAGGCCTGTTTAGCCACTTGCCACCTTCCCGTAGTTCTGCTCGGTGGCTTCTCTGTGCGCACGGGCCTTGACAGTCGTGTGGCGGCCTCCTGAGCGTGAGCACCACCATGCACATGCCCCTTTCCTTGCTGATGGGTGTTTGGTTTGTTTCCAGTTTATGTTCTTTTGAAAATGCTGCAGCGAGGAACTCTTTACATGTCGTTCACTTTGATCTGCATGGTTTTTAACAAGGGGAAAATAATTGGATGGGTACACGTATAAAAGTCAACATCATAATAAAAGAGAAATTTCCTTCTACATAAAAATTCATATTGGCATTTAGACCTTTGAGTCGTCTCTTCTTTCTTCGGTCAGAGGGCCGTGAGAGGGCCCGTGGTGCTGACGCTGTCCTTCTCTTGCAGGCCGCTCAGAGCGTGAACAAGGCACTGGAGCAGTTTGTGAAGCCAGAGCAGCTCGACGGGGAAAACTCTTACAAGTGCAGCAAGTACGAGGGTGTGGTGGCGGGGTGGCTTGCATCGGGGATGGGGGTGTCTCAGGAACACCCTCCGCCCCCCACGAGACCCCTGTTAGCTTCTGTGATGTCTGGGAGGACACTGGGTCTCCATGCTCCCGGGGCTGGAGTGCTCAGTGTCTCCGGGTTTACACTCTTGAGAGGCGTGCACCTCTGCCCTGGGGAGGCTCGGTGCCCCATGACTGGGAGGGTTTGCGGGGGGCGGCCCATGGTAGCTGCTGCGCCTTGTGTGGCCCAGGGGACGCATCTATGGTGAGCAGCGTTTTCATGGACTCCTTATTAGGAGAGGCGGTGATGGAGTGGGGCTCGCTTTCTCCCAGCACAGTTAAGGCTCTTGCTCTCTCATCTGGTTCTCACCCAGGATTCAGGGTGGTATGGGCTGGAAACCTCTAGTATTGATGGTTCATTGCTGTGTTTCCCTGTGAAGTCAAGAGAGCCTCTATTTGAAGAAAGTCCTGTTTCACATGTTTTAGTAAATTTACATTTTAGAATCAGGTACTATGGGTGATCGTTACCAAATACTCATGTCTTGGGGGAAGAAAGCTCCCCACGACCACAGGCACTTTCCTGTTCTAAGCTCCATGGATGGTCACTTTGTTTTGAATTGAGAGAAGTCTGTATTCACCTAATTTTAAAATTATCTATGGCTATGTGGCTTCTCAGAAACTGTCCTAGCTTCCTTTTTTCTTTCATGCTAATTGAGCAATCTCTCCCTGTCATAATTTTAGTGTTTTCACTGTTGGTTGAGAGGGGTCATGTTTTTTAGCTAGTAGCTTTCTTTTAGGTTTAGTGGGAAATGTTTCAGAGAAATAACAAGGGAAAGACTAAAAAATATATATATAAATCTTAGTCCTTTGTTTCTTTTTATTTCAAGGTGTAAAAAGATGGTTCCAGCTTCAAAGAGGTTCACTATACACAGATCCTCTAATGTTCTTACACTTTCTCTGAAACGTTTTGCAAATTTTACTGGTGGAAAAATTGCTAAGGTATGTTGATAATATTAATAACCTTTTATGTTGTCTCTCTCAAGACTTATGCATCAGTAACTATCAGGGGTTATAAACGACCTAATTGAACAGTTTGTTACCTGAGTTCCTAAGTTCTTCTAGTACTTATTGGGGGAAAATACGTCAGAGCATTGAGCTAGCAGTAATGTGTTACGTGTGTTCGTGAGTGTAGTCTCTCTCTCCTTCAGCTGGTTAGACTTTCTGATGATAAAACTGGTAACTTTGATCTGCACTTGGGCTTCATGGTCAGGGAAAGTGGGGAGATACAGGGAGAGCTGGTGTCGTTTGAAATCCGAAGAGGACGCCCCTGCTGGATCTCACACTCTTTCGTCAGCGTTGGTTTTCCTGTTTGTTGAGGTTTTCTGAGGGTAGCACACTGAATTTTCATATTCTCTTTCCACTTCCTGAAGGCTGGAAGTATCAGAAATCAGTAGTATGCAAGAGATCTAAACAATCCCTTCCCAAAGAAGTAAAACTAAGTGAGGCCGAAGTGCAGAATTAGCGTTCCATTGTGTCCTGTGGCCAACTCAGAAGGTTCACTTAACGTAGAGCCTTGTTTGCTTCAAGGAAATCAGGAATACAGTGGGAGTGCACTAAGTATCTGTGAGTTCAGGGTGGCTCCAGGCTGGTCGTGTCTTTTGAAACGTGGTTCAGTGTGTTAGGTTTCTGCTGGAACATCTGAGGGCACAAAGTCCTGCGCTTGGGTCTCCACGAGGATATGCAGAATGATCTGGGCCTTCAGAAGTGACATGCCTTGATCCTCTTTCCATTTCTGTTTAGGATGTGAAATATCCTGAATACCTTGATATTCGACCATACATGTCTCAACCGAACGGAGAACCGATTATCTATGTTCTGTACGCAGTGCTGGTACACACCGGCTTTAACTGCCACGCCGGCCATTACTTCTGCTACATCAAAGTAAGCCGTGCAGGTGTTGGTGACTGTTTTTAAGGTGCCCTCTAAGGTAGCACTGGTGCTCCTGGGGGGCAAGGTGGGACTTCTGCAGTGAAAATATGAAAGCCCATTTTTCTTACATTTCTCTTGATTGGTGTTCTCTCCTTGTCTAATTATACCTAATTTCTCTTTTGTTGGCTTTCTTTTGCAGGCTAGCAATGGTCTCTGGTATCAAATGAATGACTCCATCGTGTCTACCAGTGATATTAGATCGGTACTCAGTCAACAAGCTTATGTTCTCTTTTATATCAGGTATCATCAGGAAAACAGATTTCACATTTTCTGTTATGTCATTTCTCTTCATCTCAACATATTTAAATTCAGTATTCGGTTATTTCTGAAACAGCAGCTTAATGATGCCAACAGAGGAAGGGGGGTAGTTTTGGGTAGGGATTAGGAGTTGGATTAGCTTCCAGCTCCTTGGCAAGTTGATGATGAAGCATGCAGAGAAAGCGCATGGTGATGGCAGAGGGCAGGCTGCTGGTGGCAGCACACGGCGGGGGCTGGGGGAGGGGGAGGCCTCAGGAAGGGGCCTCTGAGGACCTGGGTGTGGTCACCTCTCAACCACTGAGCACAGGCAGCCGGTCACCTTCCTGGGCCAGGCCTGGCTCGACACCTGCTCATTTGCCTCCTGTTGCTGCTGCGTATTCCAACTCACTAATTCCATTTCTGGAAATGTGTGGTCTGAGAAAAAGTCTGATGTGTGCTCCAAGGTATTCATTTATAGTAGCTGAAAATTAAGAACATTCTAAAATTTCCGGGGCGTCTGGGTGGCTCAGTCGTTAGGCATCTGCCTTCAGCTCAGGTCATGATGCCAGGGTCCTGGGATCGAGCCCCACATCGGGCTCCCTGCTCAGCTGAGAGCCTGCTTCCACCTCTCCCTCTGCCCCTCCCCCCTGCTCGTGCTCGCTCGCTCTCTCTCTGTCTCTCTGTCAAAATCTTTAAAAAAAAAAAAATCCTAAAATTTCCAATATTAGCAGAATGAGCATGTAAATTGTAGCATATCCATGTGTTGGACTATTACACAGCTGTTAAAAATGATTTTTATGATGCCTTTTTTCCCCCCTAAATGATACAAGAAAGTGCTCTTGTATCATTGTATCCATATATCCTGTATATATGGAGAAAAAGCAGTTTGAAATCTTTTACGCTGGAATTGAAAAAAAACAGAACAGGCTGAAGCCTGGAGGATGTTCCAATAAATCTGAATAGTAGACGCCTCTCGTGGGTGAGACGAGGCACCGTATTTGTGTTTCTGACTTCTGGGTACGGCCTTCCTCTAGCGGCATGTACTTAAAATTAGAGAAATAGAAACAAACGGAAAGGACGAATTGCTTTCCGGTGGTGGCATCTCCGGAACACACAATCACAAATGCCACTTGCACGGTTGTCTTTCTTGTCTCCCTGTCGGAGCAGCTGTGCCCCCAACCTAGACCCAGAGGGGTCCTCTGCGGACGTAGCTCTGTGCACTGCAGCTTCTCAGTCTGCAATGACTCTCTTCTAAGGACGTGCCGTATGAAGCCCTGAGCGCTGTCCCTCTCTGTCCCTAGGTCCCACGATGTGAAAAATGGAGGTGAACTCACTCATCCCACTCACAGCCCTGGCCAGTCCTCGCCCCGACCCGTGATCAGCCAGCGCGTTGTCAACAACAAACAGGCTGCGTCAGGCTTTATCGGACCACAGCTCCCCTCTCACGTGATAAAGGTAACATTCCAGAGGTAGGATGCAACCTCTGTGCTAACTTGGGTATTGTTCAAAGCCTCTGGGTCACACTGCGGTAGCTGCCGTGTCCTCGTACGACTGCGTTTCTTGTCAAGAAAGTTTATTCAAGCCAATAATTATAAAATAAATAATAATCTCAGAGTGTGAATGTAATGAACAAGAAGAAAGTCTGGGTATAGGTATATTTAAACGCTAGAGATTTTATTTTATTCTATTTATTAAGATTTTATTTGAGAGACGGAGTGAGCGAGAGATAGAGCACATGAGCAGAGGAAGAGGGAGAAGCAGGCTCTCTGCTGAGCAGGGAGCCCGATGCGGGACTCAATCCCAGGACCCCTGGATCATGACCTGAGCCAAAGGCAGACGCTTAACCCACTGAGCCACCCAGGCGCCCCTAAAAGCTAGAGATTTTAGCTCTCACTTTGGACTTCCGTTCAGAGTGGACTAAATATTTGGGGATTCTTGATGAATACTAGCAACAAGAACGTGACTCACAAAAAGCATATTTTCAGTGTGTCCATGTAGCCCTTTCAGTAGTGTGATGTGTCCTGTCTGCCATCCAGTGGGTCAGACGCACCCCCTGCTGGCCTCTCCGGGAGAGTTGGTGGAATGGCTGGGTCACGTGACACGCAGGGCTTCAGGAGGGAAGGCCGGACATGCGCTGGCTTTATGCAGTGATTATGGACAGCCTGTCCGTGTGTGGAAGCAGCCCGCCCCCTGTACCACGGTGCTGTAACAGCCTTTCCGCTCGAGTGTGATTTGTTTGGAATCAGCAGATGGTCTGTTGTGTGCTGTTCTTTATGGACATTGGACAGTGTTTGGGTTCTGGCTGGAGTCAGAAATCGAATGCCTCTGGGAGCCGGGCAGGTAATGGGCTCCTGCACTGGGCTCTGCTTAACAGTAACATCAGGACCCTGGCCCGCTGGAGAGCATGTGCCCTGTGTGGAGGCGCGGCTAAGACTGATTTTTTCAAGGTTTTTTGTTTTCCTTCATGTGAAACCTTCTAGTGTTAAGACAGCAACTGATTCAGGTATTCAAGAGAACTGTGAAGGCCGTGCAGAACCCCTCTGTGAATGAGATCTCACCCACGGCCACCAGTTTATCCCTGTAGGCTAGAGCAGCAGGGGTGGAGTCTGGAGCAGAACAGTTCACGAGTAGGATTCGGAGGGGACATGGAGGGAGGGGACGGCGCCCAGAGCAGCTCCCTGCGTCTGCCCGTGCCCCCCATCTCCCTGGCTCCCTTGGCCAGTGGTCATTCCCCACTAGCTGGCACTTCCTTCCGCCTGTAGAGCAGAAGCCCAGCCAAGGAAAACATACTTGACTCTGTGCGCAAGGGGCCTGTTCATTTCTGTCAGACAGAAACAGAAAGAATTTGGGCTGGGGTTTGTTCTCGGACAGAAATAGTTGTTGATTACTTACCAGAAAACACGGGCCCATGAAAGGTTTATGGTGGTCAGGGGCAGACAAGAGGAGGAGGTGTTTCTGGGTGTGGGAAACCTGATATTCCAAAAAAGAAAAAGATGAGCAAAATGGGAAGGGCCCCCAGCCAGAGTGGATTCTTTGTGACCGTTCCTGGGGCTCTCACCAGCTGGTGTCTTCTTTCTTCCAGAACCCACCTCACTTAAATGGGACCGGGCCATTGAAAGAAGCACCAAGCAGTTCCATGTCGAGTCCTAGTGGAAATTCCAGTGTCAGCCGGGCTGGTTCTGTTAATGCTTCGACTTCTGTTCAAAACTGGTCCGTTAACAGGCCCTCAGTGATTCCAGAACATCCCAAGAAACAAAAAATCACGATCAGTATTCACAACAAGTTACCTGTTCGCCAAGGCCAGTCTCAGCCTAACCTTCACAGCGGTTCTTTGGAGAACCCAGCCAAGCCTGTTCCCTCTTCTACCGTTACCAATTCTTCTGCAATACAGTCTACCTCGAGCGCACCTACAACGGCAGTTTCTAGTAAAGTCACAAAGCAGATGACCCCGAGCGAGTCCTGTTCCAAGCCGGTGATGAACGGCAAGTCCAAGCTGAACTCCAGTGTCCTGGTACCCTATGGCGCCGAGTCGTCCGAAGAGTCTGACGAGGAGGCGAAGGGCCTAGGCAAGGAGAATGGTCTCGGTACGATCGAGAGCTCGAACTCTTCTGTGCAGGATGCAGAAGATGACGAGGCCTCTCCGCTCGAGCTTCACGAGCCCCTTGCCCTAAATGGTGCTGACAGTATGGACAGCGACCTGAAGGAAAACGGTCTGTCTTGTGATGGTGCCAGTTGCCAAGTCCCGCCTGCTCTACCCGCAGAAAATCCCTTTGCTAAGGTGAATGGCCTGCCCGGAAAGGTGAGCGTGTTGGGTGGCCCCGGAGGGTGGGGGGCGGGCTGTGCTTGACTCTCACGTACAGCCGCTCGCTGGCTGGAGATCAGGGGGTGCCCGGTGGCAGCAAGAATTGAAACACTTTGTTTTTTATTGCAGTTGATGCCCGCTCCTCTGCCGCCTCCCCCAGAAGACAAAATCTTAGAGACTTGCAAACTCAGCAACAAAGGGAAAGGCTCGACAGAAGAAACCAGGTAAGACGGCGACAGGAAAGGACACTGTGACCGTGTCCATGCACACGCCGCTGCTTTAACACTGTGCATGTCTCATCGTGGACCTTTTGAACCCTGGAATGATTCTGTGGCACCCTTCCGAATCTGACACCTAGCCTTCCAGTGACAAACGTGAAGACTCCCAAGGTTGTAGCGCAGGGCTTCTCGGCTCCATCGAGTTGCAAGTATTTTGTTCTGCTTCTTCTAGAATCCTGAAATTGCATTCATAGATAAGACAGTCTTCCTCCACATTGAATGCTTTGTTTTGCTTTTTTAAATCGGTACATTGCCTGAGTGTAATGTAATGGGAACGAAAGACTGGAACATACCACGCGGTGGTGTTTCGGTTTGCACACATCCAGGCGGCCCCGCGAGCGCACACCGCCCCGCGCAGGTTTGCTGTGAGCCTCGCCGCGTGGGACGTGGCCTGGTGTCCAGAGCGCAGTCCCACGCACACATTTCACCATCAGGGGTGTGACGTCCTCATGGGGGACAACTTTTGGTGACATTCTGGTCGTCTCTGGATTCACGCAGTAGTTGTGTTCCTGGAACATGTCACATCCATGAAAACTGCCAGTAATCTGGCTGGGGGTTGGCCCACGTGGACGTGGGACTTCACTTACTCCCTGCATGGCCCTGCCCGCTTGTGCTGGTGGGGCTCCCCCATCTCGGTGACAGCCCGGAATGCACCCCACACTTCAGAGTGGCCCCTGGCAAGGAGCTGCCCTTCCTGAAGGCTTAATTACTAAAATGGAGTGGAGTCAATCTGTAGGCGAAGAACACTCCTTTCAGTTTACCTTCAAGAGGGGACGGCGTGAACCCTCAGTGGCTTCCTTCCCTAGTCTAGCTTAGTTTGTGCTCATATGTCGTGTGCGTGAGGATTACCGTAGACGGTTGTTAACCATAGACGGTTTTGTAGACGGAACCATGCTTGTACCGTAGCCCAGTGGGTGCTGCTCTCTTACGTGCCGGCTCGGGAATCTCACGGCCTCGCGCGAGGTGACTTGTCTGTACGGATCTCATCTGTGCTCTCTCCCCCCAGGTATTTTCCCACTAAAATGTGGGGCCCCTGGAGGGTTGCTGTTGTTTGCTGGCAGCTTTCATTGACCTCGAGCGTAGCTCGGGAGCCCCGTAGCAGCCAAGGGCAGACAGAGTTCATGTCCCACAGGAAGGTTTTTTGAAGCCTCACTGCTTCCTCCAGTTTATAAGTTCCACGGAGCTGTGGGCTCTGTTTGGAGGCAGTGACTCTACCTCGGAGGCTCGGGAGAAACGCAGAGGAAAAGTTAGAGCCTCCGGTCACCCTTTGACTTTTCTGATTATTCACAGTTACTAAAAACTAGAAGTATATCTGAAAACAGAAGGAGCCTAGAACTGCAGGATTATTGTAGCAGAGAAACGGCATAGTAGATAAGCCCGATAGAGGATTTCATGTTTTTATTTAGTGAGGGAAAGAGAACATTTGAAGTTTCCAAAAATGATAAGCCCCATATCGGGCTGCAGCCAGATACGTTAAAGGCACAGGTTATTTAGTAAAGAACGTTTTGAAGTTTTTGTCCCTGTGAGCCATAAAGCAATGAAGCCAGGGATTAATTTATTGATTTCTTTGTTTTGATGGGGCTGCAGCATGCCTGGAACAGAGGACGGTCCTGCAGAGGATCCCGGCGCAGAGCGGGAGGCCGGCAGTCCGTCTCCCGAGTCCCGTGAGAAACTGGAGACCCTCACGAGCCTTAGCAGCAAGTTAAAGAAGGCTTTGCCACCCTTAGACCCCAGCATCAGATCTACCAAAGAAGAAGTCTCAGAAAACGTTTTAGCAAAACCCGAGGAGTCTTTGCCCAGTGCCGACACTCTTCACAGCAGTACTAAGAACACCACGGGGGACGATGGGCTCCCTAAACTGTGTGGCCCCGGGGATTTAACAGGTGACAAGAGCAGACCGCCCCAGGCCGTACCGGGGGCGGTAGTAGAGAGCCCACGGGCCTCAGCTGCAGTGGACACAGCGGGGAGTTCAAGCCCAAGTCCCCCCGTACGCTCCGAGGGTGCCTGTGAGCACGAACTCTTAGTCTACATCAGTCGAGACGCGTGCACGGACTTGGAGGACCGTCCTCGGAGCACAGGTGCGGCTGCGGAGGCCTCGCCCTCTCCTCAAGTAGACAAGGTCACAGAACATCATTCAGAAGGGGGCCCCGAACAAAGTAACGGGGAGAAATGTGAAGAAAATAAGGTGGGACAAAAAGTTCCAGATCATTCTCCAGTTAAGGAAAAAATCAGCATCCTCAGAAAAGTCGATCGAGGGCATTACCGCACCCGGAGAGACCGTTCCTCGAGCGGGGAGCGCGCGAGGGAGAGCAGGAGCCGGACCGGGGAACGCTGCCGCGGGAAGCGGCGCTCGTCCGTGCGGGAGCGGGCCAAGCGGGAGCGCCCCAGGACGGAGCACTGCGGCGGGGGCCCGCACCCCCCCGGCCACAGCGAGAGGCTCAGCCCCGGCGAGCCCCGCTCCCTGGGCAGGTACGGCCACCGCCACTCCCGCAGCAGAGGCGGGTCGGACCAGGAGTGGGGCCGGTACCTGCACTCGGAGAGCGAGCACTCCTGGGGCCGGGAGAAGTACTACCCGGACAGGCCGCGGTGGGACAAATGCAGGTATTACCACGACAGGTACGCCCCGTACACAGCCAGGGAGGCGCGCGAGTGGAAGCCCTTCCACGGCGCCCGCGACTACGCCAAGGCGGGCCCGTCCGGCGGCCGGCCCTGCAGGGACTACTATAGGGGCAGGAAGGGCTACGAGCTGCTCGCCAAGGGCCGGGACCGGCACCGCTTCGGCAGCCCCCGGGCAGGCCCACCCCACGCCCTCCTCCCGTACCCCGAGAAGTACCCCCACGAGAAAATTGCACTTGTAGCCGAAGACACCAATTGTAACCTCGCCGATCGGTTTCACGAACACGAGAACGCCAAGTCCCGGAAACGGAGATACGACAGCATGGAGAACAGCGACGGTCATGTCGAGAAGAAGGCCTGGAGGAGCTTCCAGAAGGATCCCTTGGAAGAGCCTAAAGTGAAGAAGCACAAAAAATCAAAGAAGAAAAAGAAATCCAAAGACAAACACCGAGGCCGCGATTCCAGGTGAGGATGAGGCCGTGGGCGCGGCATCGGGAGAGGTCTGGTTGCGGTTCCGTCCACGGGAGCCTGGCCTGGCCCCATGCACTGGGCTGGCTCCGGCGGTGGAGGCTGGAGTCCTGTGGTCCGCTCAGCGGGGCCTGAGCTTCCACCACGGTAGATTTCTGGACCCCAGCTCCGTGCCGACGCTCTTACTTCACAGTTTTATAAAGTGTCTCCAAACCTCCCTTTTCGAAACGCTGCTATTTTTGGTCCGTGCTTTAGGATCTGTGGGAGTAAGCATGCCACGGTTTGTGCCTGAGAACTTGGGTCTTGGGCTGCGTAACTGGTGTTCATACTCTCACTCGTCACATGTAGTTATGTTTTCATACCTGTTCACGTTTTCTTGCGCCTCAGGGACCACCCAGCGGGCAGGCACAGGGAGGCCACCGTCCATCCCTTTGCTGTTGGCCTGCCGGCTGCCAGTGCAAATCAGAGACGACCACTTGACCACTCGTTGCCTCAGCCTTGTCTGTTTCTCTGGCTCCATTTCCCAGTTTAAAATCTAGTGGGGAAGTTTGTCTTTCTAAAAAGCTAAATTGGGCAGAGATTGATTGTCTTGAAAAGGACTTCTCCATGACGAGATGCATGACACCTGACGTCTCTTGAGATGGAAACCCTGGGGAAAGGTTACCAAAAGCTGTAGGGACACAGACATGGTTACCTGAGGGAAAACCTCCTTCCCTCCTGTGTGTCTGAAGCTCCTGGTGAAAGCATTTTGTCCCTTGGCCACTCGTTCCAGGAAAAGGTAGTGAAATTCTTCCTCTGGACTTGAGGCCAGCAGCCTTTGCTCCAGAGCAGAGCTCCAGGCAGCTGTGGGGGCCGGGGGGGGGGGGGCCCAAGCGAGCGAACTCATACCCCGGACCCCAACACTTCCTACGATGAGCCTGGCGCGTTTGTGCTCAGGGGGGGTCCTCACCGCTGTGCGCGTGCTGAGTGTCTGCCATGGGGGTGAGAGCCGAGGACCAGCCGCTCGGAGGCGAGTTTGGTTTGTTGGTGGTTTGAGTTCTGGTTTCTTCCTCTGCAGGCGTCAGCAGGACTCCGATCTGTCAGTAGCGTGCTCCGACGCTGATCTCCACAGACACAAAAAAAAGAAGAAGAAAAAGAAGAGGCACTCCAGGAGATCCGAGGACTTGGTTAAAGACTCAGAACCGCACCTGCCCAAGGCCGCCAGCCATGAGACTGTTGACCGTTTCCGGAGAACTGACGGCGCTTTCCCCCTCACCGACGGCCTGCCTCTGGAAGGTGTTGGGCCTTTCCGTGAGAAGAGAAAACACTTAAGGATGGGAAGCAGGGATGACAGGTGTCCTCTGTCTGAGTGTGGCCAGGGTAAGAGGAGATACTTGGAATTAAGAATATAGAAACAATTTCTTGTTAACACAGGGGAAGAAACCCTCAAATGGCGTAAAAGGGTTTGGCTCCAGCGGGAGCCCGTGCACCCTGTCCGCTCCAGCCTCGGCCCCCAGGCGGAGCGCGGGCAGCTGCGGGACTGACCCTTAGCATGTGCGGGGACCTCGGTGACCCGGACCTGGGCGCGGCGGAGCCTCGGTAGTGAGACCTCTGGAGTCTGGGGCTCTGGGCGTGTGTGTGTCTCATGAAGGACCAGGGCTTTTGTTCTTAAGCCATTTCTGATAGAAATATTTTCACCGTGTGTGCTTTCCCTCCTGAGTCTGCAAACCTCTAGCATTCGGAGTATAAGCTGAAACTCCGTTTGGGGTACGTCTGCTCTCGGCCCCTAACAGAGTCGAGGCCTTGCAGGCGCCTGTATTATGGGGCCCAGGCTCCCGCCAAGCGAATCCCTCCAGGCTTGGCAGGGTGGGGGGGGGGTTTGGATTCTTCCCCACTTTGCACCACTGTCTACCGATGTCATTTCACAGCCCTTTCTGCTCTGACCGCACCTAAAGCAGCCCCTCTCTGCATGCAGCTTATATCCGTGCCGCCCGTCTCCGCGGGGCCTGCCGGTTCAGAGGGGCTTTGTGGGTTTTAAATGGCTGGCGAAGTCCAAAGGAGAAGATGTCTCTGCATGTGGGACACGCCTGTGTCCGGAGCTGTGCTCGGGGCGAGCTCAGCCCGCTCAGTTACGTGTCACCACGCTGGCCCTGAGCAGGCGCTGCCGAGAGCCCGGACGGCCCCAGAGCGGAACGGGGTTGTCCTCCGGCTTTTTTTTTTTTTTTTTTTTTAAGATTTTATTTATTTATTTGAGAGAGAGAATGAGAGAGAGAGAGAGAGCATGAGAGGGGGGAGGGTCAGAGGGCGAAGCAGACTCCCCGCCGAGCAGGGATCCCGATGCGGGGCTCGATCCCGGGACTCCAGGATCATGACCTGAGCCGAAGGCAGTCGCTTAACCAACTGAGCCCCCCAGGCGCCCATCCTCTGGCCTTTTGTACGAGAAGCTCGCCTGGCCCTGCCCTAGATGCCTGAGGTGCGCTCTCGTGCCCTTGATGCGGCTTCGTGGTTGCGCAGAGGCCCTTTGTGTCGGGAACTTGTTGGGGGCAGACCAGTCTGTCGGTGTGGCTGTGGACGGAGGAGGGACAGGAGGGCCCCGAGCGTTGGCGTTAGGGAAGCAGACACCGTGAGGGAGGCACTGTCCCAGCAGGAGGGGCCGTGCAGTGTGACGTGCCGTGGGGAGCCCGGGTGGCACGGGGCAGAGGACAAGAGTGGCCGTGGCCGGCAAGAAAGTGATGCTGGGCTGTTGTCTGCTCTGGGTTTTTTAAAGATATTAAATATATGAATCTTCAGACTGGTTTCCCATGAGCATTTTGGTGATTTGGGGAAGGGCTTGGCTTGGTGAGGATCGAGTCCTTTCTACCTCTCCTTGGTGCTTGAGAGGGAGGAGTGGGCGGCATCTGAGGGGATTCTGCTTTGTTGCCAGAATCTTCCCCTCCCGGCTTCAGGTCTCGGAAGGACCACCCTCAGAGGCTACCGGCGCACAGTGGAGGGCAGCTCCCCCCCAGAGATGGCCCTGGAGGGAAAGCAGGCTGAGTGGGAACCTCGCCAGTTGGCATTTGGGGGCCCAGACATGTGTCTCTCGGGGCTGCGGTCAGGCTTTGTTGAGTGGCGGCCGTTTCTGTCCTGTCCGATGGCCCTCGATGGCCCATGTGCAGCCGGCGCTTCCGCGGAGAGCGGACTGAGGAACCCGTGTGCCTGTCCCCTCCTGTCCTCAGGGACGGGGGCCACCTGCTTGGGCTTGCGTGCCAAGCAGCCCTGTCCTCTGGCCGAGGATGCCAGGCCCCTGTGCCTGCCTGCCACGTGTGCCCCGTGTCTGCCACCTGGACCACTCGCCTCTCAGCCTCCTGTCCCCCGGCCGCATGGAACTCTCGGTTCAGTGTCTTTGGCCTGAGGTCTGGTCTGTCCTGCTTTTGAACTGCTGAGGCGTTTGATGGGCTGAGAGCGGACTGTTCCCGCAGGGTGAGGCTTTCCCTGCATGGCAGGCGTCGCATGGAGTCTTGTTTCCAGGAAGACGCTTGGGGAGCGCGCCTCGGGGCAGGGACCGCTTGCTCACCCGCCGCGAGCACCCGGCCCACAGCGGCTTCTACGTGTGATCACTCGGTGCCCACAGCGCAGGCACGAAGGGTTCTGCAAAACCATCATTAAAATCTCTTTCCTGATTCTTTGCTTTCTAGGTGATTGAAAACTTGGCCTCAAAACAAAAAACTCACTAGTTATGGTAAGCAGTTTTCCTGTCTGTTTCGTACTTGTTTGTAGAGGCACCGCGGGGACACAGACAAGGAGTTTGGGGCGTCGGGCTTAGAGGCGGTGCTGCGGGGAGCAGGCGCGGGAGGCTCCCCCGCGAGGGTAGCGGACTCCTCTGCCCCCCAGGCCAAGCGCCGGAGCTGTGCTTAGACCCCTCTTCCTTGGGTCTGGCTCTGGGACAGGGCGTCCCTTACTTGAGCTGGGGCCACCCTGCCCCCTGCTCCCTCCTCCTCCCCCCCCTTCTGGTGAGAAAGTGAGGGAAAGCCGAAGGCTCCAGGGCCAGGATGGAACCGAAGGAACGAGAAGTTCCTTTCCTCCACCCAGACCTACCCGACTGGCCTCGGCCAGGAGCCCCTGGCAGCCCCCTTCCCACACACGGCCCCGGGTCCCCGCGCTGGGGGAACACGGGGTTCGCGGCGTCGGGCCAGCGGCGTGCAGGGCGTGCAGACCGAGAGCGCCCGCCGACCTCCGACAGAGAGGACGCGGCGTTCCTGGAACGCGGTGTGGGTGCCTTAGGACAGATGCCGACTTTGACAGTGTCCAGTGACTACTGGCATTTGACTCAGTGGCCCCGGGAGCTAGCGCTTCTTGTCTGTGGCCCGCACTTGCTGAGGTAGGCAGGCCGGGGTGCCCTGTCGCTCTTGAAGGCGCCCGTGTCCGCTGTGGGACTCGTAGGCAGCAGGGGGGATTTGAAGTGGATTTCCCCGAATCGTCTTCGGCAGATTAACGTGCAGCCAACTAACCTGCTTTCTCGGTGTCTTAAGGAAAAGACCTAAGCCTAAGTAGGGCATTAGACTCCGATTCTCTAGCGAAAGGGAGTTGCAGGCCTGAGCCGATGGGCAGCGGCGCGCGCCCAGCAGGTGGCTCCCTCCGCACGTCCGGCCCCGAGCAGCCCCCTGCCCTCCCTGCCCTTCTGGAAGGCAGAGCGACGGCCGTAGGGACGAGGAGCTTGCCCCCCAAGGCCTGGCGGAACTGTGCCAGGAAGCCCACGCTTGAGCTGTCGGTGTTAGGGACGGCCAGGCCCCCACGCCCCGGCCTCGGGAGGTACTAACGGCTGCCGCTTGCTGCCTCTTGTCTTTCAGATTCAGCGTGTTCGACAGAAGCCATCCCCAACCCAGCTTAAATTATCAATCTAGAAAATAACTTTGTTCAAATCCGCGTGGTGCTTCTTTAGTAAATCCTGTACAGATTTTACCATGGAGAACTTTTTTTTAGTTTTTACCTTTTCTTAATTACCCTTATTCCAAATGGACGAACACTTTCTACAACTGCTGACCATTGTAAAACACCGTGTACATAAATCCCACGGACAGTGACGCCCTGGACTGGAACATCTCAAATGCTGCTTAATCAGACTCAGGTGGACCGCTCGCATTCCATGGAAAGCTCCTCCAAGTTAGACATCCGGTGCCAGACCAGCCGGGAAACCATGGAATTATTAAAAGTACAAACTGACAGTGTGTATATTTAATTTAAAGACTTATTTAAAGATTCACGAGCTCTCAACTAGACTTGAGAGCAGTCTGTTTTCTGTAATGTCTGATACTAGAAACTAATTTGCTTCATATTTTAGTTGTATTCAAGATTTGAAAATGTATTTTATAGACAAGTTCTGTTTTTGAACTTTGTGGAACTATTCCAATCAATTTACCAGTTATGATGAGTATTTACATTATGAATGTATAATCCAAACATTATTTGTAAAGCCTACAGTATGTTTTTATTACTTAACACTTTTTTATACAGTGTCTCTTGTCTTGACTATGATATTGGAGTCTGAGTTGTCAGCTTGGTCCCTTAAAGTTTCTAGTTACAGACAAAATCATACTGTGATTTTATTTTTAATATGGATATGCTATCAAACTGTGATACACTTATAATTCACTGGTCCTGCATCAGGAGATGGAGTGGGGAAAACTGTATTTAATACAGTTTGTATCTGAATAATCTGTATGGTTTATACAGTTTGTGTTGTTCAGAGATGTCTAAAGTTTGATCTTTGTTTTTTTAAAGATTAAAAAAGCACTTGCCCCACTGTAAATATACAGCATGTAAAATTTATATAGTATATAAATGGCAGCAAATTAAACATTTTGTGTCTTACATTTTTACTGCTGTTTCCCCCCTTTGCTTACCAGACCTTTCTCACCACCTTCTTCCTGCTGCCTTCACAGTCTTAGACTCCTCTGAAGCCCAAGCCCGGGATGAGGAAGGGACAGGGAGCAAGTTCCTGGACCCGACGATCTATTTTAAAGAACCAGGTCCTAGGTAGTATTCTTTGAACAATGCATTTTTTATTTTGTGAACACGGTATTTGCAATTTGATGGCCATACACCTTCCAATTTTGCTATTCATTTTACAACAAAGTATCGATAGATAATAAGGTATTTCTTCATGCAACTTGTGGGAGTATATACATTGAATAACAAACACTCCAGAAATCTCTCTGTACATTATTTACATATTAACTATATTTACTGTAAATAGAAATGTCTAAGAAAAAATAAGAAAATGTGAAATCACAACGTGTGGTTTCGGGTCTACAACAGACCTAACTTCTCAGCAAAGCACATCTATGTAGATAATATGCATTTTAACTTTTAAAAATATGCATTGCTTTATATGAAGCACTAAATGCTGCTTCATCTATAAATAGCTCCTATTTTGATTCGGTTTGGTACCACTTTAAACTGTTGAAAGTTGCTCCGTAATCCTGAAGACACTGTTGCTTGCCTGGGTCCAGGGTCATCCAATTCAACCTCAAGTGTTAACCGAGGCTGGAGGGGCCGCGGCCGTCCGCCCGGCGCACCCCCTCCACCGCCTCCTGCCCTTGGCCTCTGGAGGAGAGCTTGTCTTTGGCCAGAGTTGGGACTAAATTCCAGCACTGCGCGCGGACGTGGGGGGAGGGGGGGGTGGGGAGGAGGAGGAACACGGCCCCCTGGAGGTTCGGCCGGGCGGCCAGGCCCGCACAGCCCCCCTGCCCTGCCGGGCATCGGCGGACTCGCATGTCGATGCGTTAATACTGTCACAACAAAACCTGGAATTCGAGGACCTCCCCTAACGCGGACGGCAGGTGCCCCCGCGTCCGAACACCGCGGCCTCGGCCCGGGGAGGCTCCCAGGGCATCAGCCCGCACGGGCCGCGCCTTCACAGGCGCCCAGAGGAGCCATCCCACGGGGCTTTCCTCCAGCTCGTTCTCCCACCCCCACCTTGGCCAAAGCCCAGCGAGAGAGGCCTGCCTCCCCGGGGCCTACCTGGGGCAGACACAGAGGGACGGTCTCCCCGTGCGCGCTACGGCTGTGGCCGGCGCCGTCTGTTCACGGAAGACTGGAGGCCAGAGTTGCATATATAGCAGCCGGGCACTTCGAGAATGCCGACGGGCCTGTCTCAAAAACCCAAGTTTCGAATTTGAGGTATCGGTACAGTAACAAAGCCTAAAAGCTTGGGAATGAAACCAAAAAATCAGTTTGATGCAGGTCAGAGGGCCCTGCGCTCAGACGCTCTGCATCTAGCGCTTAAAGCTACGTCCAGGTCAGCGGTGCCAGGCCAGGGGCCCGCAGCCGGTCCGTTCCAGCACCACGGCAACTCACAGGAACAGTCACTCGTCCTGAACATCTCCACACGGGTGCCGACGGCCTGAGGTCCGCCGTCTGGGACTTCCACCCTGCGCGGGACGTGCGGGACGCCAAAGGGCGCAGAGGCGGGGCGTGCCCACGCGGCGGGGCGGGGCCCGGGGCGGGGGGCGGGGCCGAGCCGCAGGGCCAGGGGCGGCCCCGCGGAGCCACAGCACCCCAGCCTCGCCGCGCGGCGGCCCTGTCCTACGCGGACACCCATCCTCCCTCCGGCAGACGGCCTGAGCACCTACTATTAGGTCAACAGCACCCCGACGGCCGCCTGACGGGGGGCTCCTCAAGTTCCGCCGCCAGCGTGTGTTGGGGGTTTTACACTATTTACAGGAAACCCTAAGCGCCCCCAGCCTCCGACCCGCAGCGTGCGCTCTCCCTGCTCCTGGCCAGAGGGTGAGTCTCTGAAAACATGGGATGAGAGTCGTTCTAGTTACTTGTCTACACGTTACATCAAGAGATCGGGTCAGATTATCGCCAGGTCAGTAAAAAGCATTTGTCTTGCCGACAGGTTTTAAACAGCGAAGACTGGTCGGGAGCTGGTCGGAACCATGGTTCCGGTGAACCACATGGAACTGCCGGGGGGGGGGGGCGCGGGGGAGCGGGTCCAAACAGGCCAGCAGCAGCCGTTTCCTGGGGCTCAGCACACAGACCGAGCCGGCGCCGGGACCGCAGTGACCAGAGAAACACCCAGAACCATCACTTGTAACGACCCGCCCCTTTAGAAGGCGATTTGAGCGGAAGAGGAGCCCCGGGGGCCCGGCCAGGGACGCGCGGCCGAGGGCGCCCGCGGAGCAGCCCGCACACCCGGCCCGGCCCCGGGCGGGGCTGCGCGTGTCGTGCAGACGGAATCTTTCTTCAGTGCACGGTGTATACTGTGTAACCAGGAGTTAGATTTATAGCTGCCGTTCTAAAAATACTACTGCTACAAAGTATCTTCCGTTATAATTTCAGAATATAAAAAGGCATATAAAAGCTATAATCCTATATATCTGAGAAAAAAACTCTGAATAAAAAAGTGGTAGCTTTTCCTTCCTCGTCTGATAGAAAACAGCGGCTTCTGGAACGGTGGACGCAGCCCCGGGCGAGCACGTGCGGCGCGGCGGGCGCCAGCTTCCCTCAGAGCCGGCGGGAGGGCGGCGGCGGCGCGGGGCCCTCGGCGACCCCAGAGCGCGCTCCCGCCGCGCGGCCGGCGCGGTGCAGGCGCTGCCTCCTACGGGGAGGCGGCGGGAGAGCGAGGCGGGGCCCAGGGTGTCGGGGAGGCTCCCAGTCACTTTCTGCTGCGGGGTTTTAGTTTCCACTTTCACCTGCCGAGGCCGGGAAAGATCTATTTCTTATTGGCAATCCTCCTCTTCCTCGTGGCCAGCATGTCATAGAAAGGATCCCTGCTGATGCTCGCTCTGGGGGGAGAGGAGAATCCTGAGGTCGGACGGCACCCTGCAGCGCCCCCAAGCGGAGACGTTGGGGCCGCGTGTGTCTGCAGGCGGCCGGTCCCGCACGCAGCAGTGCGCATGCGCGCAGGCAGGTGCAGCGCACGTGCACGCACTCCCGCCGTACACACTCACACGCTTGCGCACTCCCCCACGGGAAGGCTCACACACTCGCATGTGTACGCACTCCCACACGGGCAGGCGTACACGCTCGCACGTTTGCGCACTCCCCCACGGGAAGGCTCACACACTCGCATATGTACGCATTCGCACACGGGCAGGCGTACACGCTCAGATGCGTGTGCACTCCCACACGGGCAGGCGTACACGCTCGCACGCTTGCGCACTCCCCCACGGGAAGGCTCACACACTCGCATGTGTACGCCCTCCCACACACGCAGGCGTACATGCTCACAGGCGTGCACTCCCACACGCGCAGGCTTACACACACGCTCAGATGCGTGTGCACTCCCACACGCGCAGGCGTACACGCTCACAGGCGGGCACACTCCCACACGCGCAGGCATACACGCTCCCACGCGCGCACACTCCCACGCGCGCGCACTCGCTCTCCCACCGCACCGCGTGCACAGGAAGGACCCGGGGCCGTCGGGGCTCTGAGCTGGGGCCGGGCGCACACCTGATGGACTTCATCCACTCCTCCTTCTCCTCGGGGCTCGGGGCGGAGATCCGGTACACCACGTGGTTCCCCTCCACCACCCGGCCGTCCGCCTCGGTTTTACAGGCCTTGATGACCTGGCCCTTATGGCTCGGGTTATAAAGCTCGAAACAGTTCTGGCGGAGACAGACAGAGCGCCGTCACGGAGCGCTGCGGCCGCCGGAGGGCAGGGGCGGCAAGAGGAGGCCAGCTTACCGGTTTCCGTGGGTCCTCCACCTCCCTGATGCTGAGGTTTTCCAGGGGGATGATCCCCCTGGGCTCCTTGTCCTGCGAGAAAGAGCGCACGGCCAGCCTCGCTCAGGCCCGCGCCCCCCGAGGGGCCGTGCGCCCGGCCCGGCAGCCCGCCCCGTACTTACTGTCGTGTACTCAAAGTAATAGAGGCAGTTGTCGGTGAGGATGAACCAGCGCCGCTTCCAGGTCTTCACCCGCCCTCCTAGAAGCAGAAGGAGCTCGTGAGTCGCAGCCCGCACGCGCTGGGGACCCGGGGCCCTCAAGGGCGGGCCCGGGACCTATAGAAATGACTATCTTCAGAAATGCCACCAGGAGCCAAGCTCGGTCTTAAGCTCCCTTCTTCCTCGTGGAAACGTTGGCCATTCCGCCCAACGCTGAGCCAAGTCCCGGGCGAGCCGTGTGGCCTGGCACCGGGGTGGCGACGAGCGCGCGCGGGGCGCTGCCGGGGCCCCACATGCACCCCCACCCGGGCAGCACCGGCGCCCCTGCCACGGCCACCTGGGCCACCACTTTCCAAACGGCCTTTGTGGAAACGTTAGTCGTGATGAATGGGCTTGATTTCCCCACATGGAAATGACAACAGGATGAAGTCAGTGCGGCTCCCCGGGCCTGTCCGGGGCCTAATCCTGTTACCTCGGGGCTCTGGCTGGCCCTGGGATCCATCACCATCAATTACTCCTTGGTCCAGGGAATTACTCGATTGACTTAATCTCTTAACAAGATCAGGGACACACATGTAAACACACACACACACACACACACACACAGCCCATCTGTGTCTCCTCTCCTTTCACTACAGAGAAGGAAATCTTTTACCCCCAAATATTCAGCACAAACGGGCTTCAATTCCCAGCCCTTGCTTCTGACGTGAAGTTTAAAAAAACAATCTACAAGAAAAACACGCGCATGGTAACAGAATCAAGCAATCTGTGGGCACAAGCAAGTAGCCGTCCCTGCTGTCACTCCCCGAGGTGACATTCGAGGTGGAGCTCGCCCGCCTCTCTCTACAACCCGTGAGCAGGTGAGTGCCGCCGGGGCTGAGGGGCCGTGGTGTGGGAGGAAAGGCCGCGTGGGTCATGTGGGGCCGGGGGGTCACGGAGGGACAGGAAGGCACACGGGCCGGCTTCCCAGGTCAGCCGGGGCTGAGGCAAGAGTGCCTCTGGCCTTGATGTTTGCAGAAATCCAGGCAGAGAAGACATCCCGCTTCCAGGGGGGCGAGGGGGGAGTGGTGAAGGAAGGGACCCTTCTTCCTCATGGAAACGTTGGCCATTCCGCCCAACGCTGAGCCAAGTCCCGGGCGAGCCGTGAGCCCACTTTCACAGGGAGGAGACCCAGGAGACCCTCGTCCCAAAGTCCTCCAGTGATGGGACAGCACAGATTCTCTCCAGGTACATCACCCCAGCCCAGTTCACTCTACCTCCCTCCCACCAGGTCTGTCTCTGGCTGCGCTGGTGCTGGACCAGGCCGCCAGCCTCCCACCCCCATGTCCCCCCTCCCCCAGAGGCGTCCCTTGAAAAGGGAAGTTCCCAAAGGCTCGCGCTCTGTCAGCCTAGGACCCCAACCCCTCAGCGGCCTCCAAGGCCTCCTCGTGGCTCCCCTCCCGGCCCCCGCCTTTCCTTCCGGCCACCGTGCTGCCCCGAGCTCCCACTCCCCTGCTAGCACCTCCCCTCCCCTCAGCTGCACAAGCAGGCTCTCAGAGAATCCCCCCAGGAGCCCACACGCTGTCCATCTGTCCAGTGCCTGCCCTTCCGTCTGCGCTCCTGCACTGGGCCACGAGGTGGCGCCCTGTGTGTCCTGCTCACCCCCAGCCCCATGGGGACCCTGCACCACCCGACACCAGGAAAACGGCTTAGCTGGGAAGGCTTCTCAGCGTTTTGCCCCCCGCCGCAGCACCCGCCCCACTGCTCCTGAGTTCAGTGGCACGTCTTGGGGAGCCCAATCCCTAGCCCGGTGGTCATGGCCAAGGGCCTCCCAGCCCAGCCCCAGGTACCCTTACAGCTCAGGGGGGCAGGCCCAGTGGGGGGGGAAGCGGGGGTCGGAGCCATCGCAGGTCTCGCTGCAAAGGAACAGACAGGCTCTGCCTACGTGTGTGTTCCTGGCTGAGCTTCAGGAGACGGGGATGGACACACGGACGGACGGACACACACACACACACACACAGCACTCACGCCTGGCTTCTCCGCTCCGAACTTGCTGCTGCTTCCGCGGCTGCTCCCAGGCACACGGTACCCACACCCCGACAATACATACTACTTCTGCAGGACAGCTGAACTCTGACCCATGTGCCTGTGTTGTTAACAGAACCGACCCCTTCTCAAAACTCAGCGACTGTAAGGCATTTCCTTGATGATCACGAAGCAACACTACAATGCTCCTAGTTCTTGCAAAGCATCCAGGCCTTCTGAAAGTGCCACCTGGCCTAAGACCAAGTCTATGATGAGACACAAGCAAGGTCACATGGTGACCTCCACTCCTATCTGAGTGCGTGCACAGAACACACTTTGTCTCCTATGCTTGTCTTGTAGGCCTGTGGCCAAGCACGTCCGTGTCCAGGCCTGTGTCTGCCCTGTGCTGGATAAGGGCCCAGAGCTAACCCAGGCCCAGCTAACACATCTCCGGCATCAGCTTCCAGCGGACTGACTGCCTTCTTGGCCCTCGGAGCCTGACGCCCACCAGCTTTCCCTAGAGGCCAGGCCAGCGTCAAGACTCCTGGGAGGCGGCCTGGGGGCAGGACTGTGTCCAGGCCCAGCAGCTGTGCAGAGCAGACCCACCCGCTGGGAAACCCGCTCTCGGCACGGCCACAGCTCTGTGCACGGAGAGGGTACGGAGGCTGCGTGGGCCCGAGGGAGACGGCAGCGGGCTCGCTGGGGCTCTGGGGAGGAGGTCCCGGGCAGTCACCCGCTGGCCGGCGGGCCCGAGCTCTGGGCGGCACCATCACCCCTAGCTCTGTGACAGGTGCCGAGAACGCCAGCACCGTGACTTCTCCTCACACCCGCTCACGTGGCAGCGGAGCTCGGAGGGAGCCGACCCCGGGCCCCACCGTGCCGAGGCCACGACTGGCTGCAGGGGGCCCCTTGGGCACCCACTCAGCACCCTGCCAGCTCCGTAGCTCCTGGGGGTGCTCTGAGCACTGCTTACGTGCGCACCCGGAGCACAGGTGGAACACAAGCCCCACTGCGCCTTTGTCTCCCTCGTTTGGTTCTGTCTTTCAAAGCAGGTGCATCTCCCGCTGGTGCCGAGGCCACACCAGCTGCCAGGCAGGCTCGCACTGTCGCTGTCACACGAGGGGCCCTCCCTGGCATGTCGGACACGTCCCCCCTCTGCCCTGACCCCGGGGCCACAGGTTTGGGGTGACCTGAGAGATGCATCTCCAAGTCCACGGCTATGGCTCTGGGTTTCTAGACAAAGATCTATCTAGAACTCCCCCAAACCTCAGCACAGCCAGAGAGAAGCCAGAGCAAGACCCCAAATCGGAACGGCCGAGCCTTGGCACACGCCTTCACGCCCGCCCCTTACCCTCGCCTTGATTACGAACACAAAGTCGCGGAGATTCTCTCAGGCCCGGTGTCTCACAGCGTGTTCTACAGCGACCATGCCCGGTCGGTACCTGCTGTCACGTCTCACAGGCTCTCGTGTCACAGTAAGGCAGAAATCCCCCCGCCCCCAGAATAAAAACAAAACAAAAAACCACCCTACCAATTCCTAAAATTGCCCAGAAAATATCAACGCTACTCTGCTTCTTCGTCAGTGGTTGGGAAGCCCTTTGAACACGTCCGGACTCCGTCCAGGGGTGGTGCAAACATGCGCTGTTTGGTTAGTATGAGAGGCAACCGGTGATGTACGGGGAGGGAGCAGGCGACCAGCAGGCTCGAGGCTGCTCAGGCCCTAAGGACACGGACGGGCAGGCTCGGTCCCACACGCATTCCCATGCGCTCCCAGCGCCGAAGGGCTGGCATTCCAGCCACGCCTCGCCCGGCCCGGGGGTGTAGCTGTCACATTCGCCGCACCCTGCATGAAGCTAACCCCAGCAAGTCCAAAGCCACAGGGGTCAGATGAATGGCAGCCACAGATCAGAGCTTCACACAGACCAACGGGGGAGAGAAACTGAGAAAGGAATGAGCAGCTGGGGAAGGGGCAGGAAGCCACTGGGTACGTACCTCCTAACGCAGAACAAGCAGGGACAGCCCGTCACAGAACAGAAAGGTGGGAGCCACAGGCAGAAGGAAAACAACAAGAAGGCACATTTAAACCACGCATCAAAAATCAGCCACACCAAACCAAGAGAAAGGCACGCAGGTTCTCGCAGTAAATGCACCTGCCTCTGGTACAGAAAACTGCCTTGGGTCTATCTGGACGCTAACTGAGCAGTTTTCTGGGACGCTCGTGCAGCCCGGGCGTTATTCTCTGCCGTGGACATGGCCGGCAGGGCCTCGTTCGGACGGGGTAGGGCTCAAAGCGGCAGCCATCGAGTCTGGGGCGTGCGGCCGGCTACGGTGGGCGGACTCGGCCCAACGGCCCTCGCTTCTAGCGGTTCTGCCTTTGGTCGGGGCCCTTGGCTGCCGAGGGCTGGGGGCTCCGAGCGCGGGGCCCGCCCGCCGGCCACCACTCACCCAGCTTCAGGAGCCAGCCCTCGCGGTCGGGGTTGAAGAACGTGTGCGTCAGGTCATTGCCATCGTCCTCGGGGATCTTGAACGGCTCGTTCTTGATGCTCTCGTACAAGTTCTGCGAGGAGCACAGGGGACAGCGCACTCAGGGACACAGCCGGGGGCGAACGGGCCGGGCAGTGGCGCGTGTCCCCGAGGGCACCGGGCTCGGTGGGACCGGGGCCGCGAGGGACCCTGCAGGTGCCTGATGGTAAACGTTGCCCACCGCTGCTCCCGAGGCATGAGGGCCAGCTCTAGGGCCCCAAGGGCGGGGAGCTCACCCGCAGCAGCTCCTCCGGGAGGTCCCCTCCCTCATTGATGCCACGGTTCATGGTGACGAAGCGCTCGGCCGTGGGCTTGTCCCGCACGTTGTGGTTGTGGAGGCTGGTGTTGAGCATGATGATGGCGAACGACAGCACGTAGCAGGTGTCTGCAAGAGGGTAGAGGGTGCAGGGGCCCTCAGCCGCACGCCTGGCCAGAGGCGCCCCCCCCCCCGCCCCCGGGCAGAGGCTCGCCGGCCCCGGGCCCCAGCGCTGCCGACCTGTGGACTGGAAGACGCCCGGGTTGCACAAGCAATAGCGGGACGCGAACGCCTCCATCATGCGGTCGATCTTCTGCGCCTCCCCTGGAAGTCGAAAGCTCCACAAGAACTGCCTATGGAGAAAGGACCACCAGGGGACGGTGGCGTTTCAGGGTCCGGGGCGTAGGGACACCTGGCTTCACCAGGACAAGGCGGGGACGTCCACGAGGCTGCTGTTTGAGACCAAATGCAGTGGGAAGCAGGCCCGCGCCTGGGCAGCACCAAGACTCAGCTGCGGAAGTGGGAAGAATGCGCCCGACTGCCAAATACCGGGTGAGAAACAGGGCACACCCTGCCGTCCCACTGAGGCCAGCACGGGCTTGGTCTGCAAACGCCTGGGGGCCTCTCTGCAGCTCTGGGGACACCACGGGCTCGGAGGCCCCGTGGGGGCGCCGGCCTCCGGCTCCCGCACCCCCTCCCCTTCCCCCCCCCCCCCCCCGCGGACAGCCGACACGCCGACACTTACCTTAAGGCTTGAACGAGGTTCAGATCAGCAAACTCATGGAGTTCGACAAACGCTTGAAGAACTTTAATATTAAAGTCGTCCCTGGGAAAGAAAGCAAATGCGGTCCAAGGCCACTGCACAGAATTTCAATCATTTCAAAAGAAAGACCTTTCCTTTGTATAGCAAGTGTCTGTGGGTTTTTGTCTTGCAGAACTAGAAGTTCAGATCTGTTACACTGCACGTTCGTTTTCAGGCTTAGGACAAAGGAGACTCGGTAGGAGTTAGGAGTTTATCTCCCAGGCGGTGCCGGTCAGGGGACCGAGGCCGTCGAGGCCGTCGGAAGACCGCAGGCAGCTGGCACGAGCCCCGCGGCAGCTCCGAGCGCCAGGCGCGCGCTCCGCCTCCGCTCTCCCACCCAGCGGCCGCGGGCGGCGTTCCCACTTCGCAGGCGGGGCTGCGGGCGCCCGGCGCCGGGTCGCCAACCGGGGCAGTGCGGAAGAGCTTTTGAAACCAAACTAAATGCGAGAAGACAAAGGCCTCAACTTTTACATAAACGCAGAGGAGGACAACACGCTTCACTGGAGTTTGCCCAGGTCCTGGTCACAAGGCACAGTAAGGACAGCCCGAGCCAGCGAAACGCCGTGGTCACCACAGGTGCAGGCCACAACACAAGGTGACGCCAGTCCCTCAGCCTCCCAGGACCGCAGAGCAGACCAGGCCTCACTAAAGACAAGGCTGCTGCCACCCCACAGGCCCGCCCTGCCTGCGCACGATCCATCAACCACGAGGAACGGCCACGGCTCAGCGCCACCTGCAAAGGGACCCCCGTCCGCGGGGCTGCAAGGATGAACACGGCCTCGGGAAGGGGCACAGGCACAGAGCACACGTCACGACGTTCCCCTCCTTTCTCTGGGGCGAGCTGCCGTCTGAGGCCTTGGGAGTCCGCGCAGATGTGGGTGTTGGCGGGGGGCGCCCCAGGAGGCGGCGAGCACCCGGCCCGTCTCAGGCAGGCAGCAGCGAAGACCGGGGAGCAGGCCCGACACCGTGCTGAGCACCCAAGCCGTGGCAGCAGCCGCCGGGTTAGAGCCACGGGGGTCGGCATGAAAGGCAAGCGCCCACCGTCCCAGCCCCAGCGGTGCAGGCAGCCTGGCTGAGAGGGCTCGCCGAGCGCGGGGTGCGGAGCTGGCCCCTTCCTGGGCTCAGGTGCACAGGCTGCAGCTGGTGTGAGGACCCCAAGGCGGGACCAGAGAGGGCAAGTGATCAGAGGGGCGGCTGCACCCCCACTCCCGCTGCCAGCCTGGCCCCCCTGCAGGGGGGCCCCTGAGGCTTGGTCCTCGGTCCACACTTCCCCTCCAGCCACACTCGCCTGTGATGCAAACAGCACCTGGGAGCCTGCCTCCTGCCGGACCCCTCTCTGAACCATCACACCTGGATGTCCCCCCCCAAGTCCCCACGGCTTTGAGCTGTGAATCAGACCACGTCCTTCCCCGACTGGGAAGCTTCCCCCGCCCCCAGCAACGGGCAGAGGGGCCCGTCGTCACCCTGAGAGCCTCTGCCGCCCTCCCCCCCCCGCCGCTCCAGCCACACTGCCCCCAACACACTGACCCTCTTGCCTGTCCTGCTCTCCCCAACACCGGCCTGCAGAGCACCTTCGTCCCCCTCACGTCCTTGCACTTTCTCAATGACACAACCCTGACCAGCCTAGCCTAACTGCTAACTGCAGCTCACCCAACGCCCTTACGCGCTTCCACTTCTTTGCCCCGACACCTTCTAACATAGGGGGGACATGGTTTTCACATTTACTATGCTTATTACATATTGCCTGTATCGGTCCGGCAGAGGACAGCTCCACGAGCGGGTGAGTCCAGCTTTATTTTTTTCTTTTTTAAACAACACAACCCATGTGCCTCAAACAGAGCCTGGCACAGACTTGGAACTTGGTATTTTCTGGAACTCAAAACCTGCAGGCACGCGGTACTTGTCGACCGCAGGAGCCGCCAGGCCGCGTATGACACAAACGAGATCGTTCATCTCGCACCTGCCGCACGACCACGCAACGATGGCGGACTCGGACTCTGGCCCTCGTGGCACAGGCGGTTCATGAGGTGCTGCTGCCCCTGGGCCACCGCTCAGGTTTTTTGTGGGGTGTGTTGTTTTGCTGTTTTTTTGTTTTTAGCTTTGTTCAAACACAATTCACGTTCCACACAACTGTCCTATTTCAAGTGTACCATTCAATGGCTTGTAATTTATCTGCAGACCTGTGGAACCATCACCACAATCAGTTTCTCAACACTTTCATTACCCCCAAAAGAAACGCCATCTCCCAATCTGCCAGCCCCAGGCAACCAGTCGGCCTTCTGTCTCCCTAAGTTCACCTATTCCGAGCACTCTGCATAAAGGGAGTCACCCAACACGCGGCAGCATGCAGCAGCACCCTACTCCTTGTGGGCAATAAACAGTCCATCGTCGGGATGAACCACATCTTGACCATCCACCAGCTGAGGGACATCCGAGCCGATGGACATCGGAACTGCTTCCACCTTTCGGCTACCGAGAACCACGTGGCTACAAACATTTGTGAGTGTGTGTGCAGATGTACGTTTTTACTGCTCTTGGGTGAACACCTAGGAGTAGAATTACTGGGTCGTATTCTGAAGACCGGCCAACTACTTCCCACAGCCACGGCACCTCCCATCCTACCAGCAGGACGTGAGGGCTCTGATTTTCCCACATCCTGGGCAACGCTTATTATCTTTTTATTTTTATTACAAACATCCTAGTGGTTGTGAAGTGGTAGCTCACTGTGGTTTTGATCTGCAGCTCCCTGATGGGGGCTAAGGATGCTGAACATCCAGTTGTGTGCTTATGGCCCTATCACATATTTATGGATCTTCTTTGGAGAAATGTCCATTCAGATGCTTTGTTCATTTTATAATTAAGCTGTCGTATTATTGAGTGGTAAGAGTTCTTCATATATTCTAGATAGAAGTCCTTATTAGATTTATATGTGACTTGTAAAAATTTCTCCTAGTCTGTGGATTGCCTCTTCACCTTCTTAATGATGTCCTTCTCAACACAAAAGTTTTTGATTTTGACCATGTCCCGTTTACCTATGTTTTTCTTTTGCTGTTTGTTTTTGGTGTCACATCTAAGAAACTCTTGCCTAATCCAAGGTCACAAAGATCTACCCCTATGTTTTCTTCTAAGTGTTTTATAGTTTTCCTTCTCACATGTAGGTATTTGATCCAGTTTAATTTTTGCGTACCCTGAGTGGTCCAATGGTATTCTTTTGCATGTGGATATCCAGGTGTCCCAGACCATTCGTTGAAAGGCTGTTCTTTCCCCCACTAAACTGTCCCGACACCCTCATCGAAAATCACGTGACAATAAACACAAGGGTTTATTTCTAGATTCTCCATTCTACTCCATGATCTAGAAGTCTACCCTTACACCAGTACCACACTATCTTGATTACTGTTTTTAGTCTGTCTTATATGTGAGTTCTGCAACTTTGTTCTTCTTTTCCAAGACTGTGGCTATTTTGGATCCCATGATATTCTACATTAATTTTAGCATGAGTCTGTCAACTTCTACAAATAAGTTAGCTGGGATTTTGATAGGGAATGAGTTAAGTCTGTAGATCAAAGTTCCACTCCATGAACATGGGATATCTTTCCATTTACGTAGGTCTTTTCATTTTTTTCTTTTTTTTTTATTTATTTATTTGACAGAGAGACACAGCGAGAGAGGGAACACAAGCAGGCGGAGTGGGAGAGGGAGAAGCAGGCTTCCCGCCGAGCAGGGAGCCCGTTGCGGGGCTCGATCCCAGGACCCTGGGATCGTGACCTGAGCCGAAGGCAGTTGCTTAACGACTGAGCCACCCAGGCGCCCTTTTCATTTTTTTCAAAGTTTTGTAATTCAAAGTAAATATTTTGTACTTCTTTTATTAAATTTATTCCCAAGTATTTTATTCCTTTTCATGCTATTATAAAATGGAGCTGTTTTTCTTAGTATCTTTTCCAAGCTTGCTCATTGCTACCATTTAAAAGTACAACTGAATTTTACATATTGATCTTGTATCCTGCAGCCTTACTGAACTTGTTTATTAGTTCTAATGCTTTTAGTGATTCTTCAGGATTTTCTACATACACAATTCTGTCTTCTGCAAACAAAGTTTTATTTCTTCCTTTCCAAACTAGATGCTTTTAATTTCATTTTCTTGCCCTAGAACTGCCAGTACCATGTTGAAGAGAAGTGGTGAGAGCAGTCAACCTTATCTTGTTCTTGCTCTTAGAAGAAAGCATAAAGTCAACTTGTGGGTTTCACAGGTGCCCTGCATCATATTGAGAAAGTTCCCTTCTTTTCCTGGTTTGTTGAACGCTTTTGTCTTGAAGCAGTGAATGTTGTCAAAAGCCTTTCCAACATCTATTGGGATGATCGTGTGGGTTTTGCTCTTTATTATATTGATACTGTATATTACTTTGACTTTTGTACGCTGAACTAACCTTGTATTCATGGGATAATGAATGCATGCATGGGGTGAATGTATTGGTGTATAGTCATTTTTAAATATTGCTAGATTTGATTTACCAATATTTAGTTGAGGATTTTTGCTTCAGTGGTCATGGGAGGTACTGCTCTGCAGGATTTTTTGTTTTTGTTTTTGTTTTTTAATTGTGATATCTCTGGTTTTGGCATCAGGTAGTACTGGCCACACAGAATGAGTTAGGAAGTGTCTGCTTTCCACCTTTGATCAATTATTTTTAATAAAGGCTAGAAAAAGAAACCACCCCGGATGAGCAACTGCTGGGCTCTTATTTAAAAACACTCTTGTTTGATCTTTGACTCAGGGGATGTGCTGCCTTAGATTCCTGCCCTAACCTCTGCTAAGCACAGCAAATGGACCCTTAATTAGAGAAGGCTGGGAATGTAAATCTGTCCAGTGCTCTCCATTTAAAAAATTAATAACTTCCCACCTTCACTCATATCCCCAAGCAACAGGGGGAAGAAAACCACTGAGAAATCTGGTCTCTTTCTGGGCAAAACATGAAATGAAGATTAAGATGCTTTCTGAGGGGGCACCTGGGTGACTCAGTTGGTTCAACATCCAACTCGATTTCAGCTCAGGATCTCAGGGTCATGAGATCAAGCCCTGTGTCAGGCTCTGTGCTCAGTGGAGAGTCTGCTTGAGATTCTCTCTCCCTCTTCCTCTGCCCCTACCCCCTTGCACGTGCTCGCAAGCGCATACCCTCTCTCTCTCAAATAAATAATCTTAGAAAAAAAAAAAAAAAGATGCTTTCTGAGGTACAGAGAAGAGGCAGCACCAGTTTCAGTTCTGCCATGGTTCCCTGAGTAAAGGTTTCCAGAGATCACAGACCCTACCTGGCCCCAGAGCACCCACACCTCTCTCCCCGCAAGGGCAGGGAAAGCATGTGACTGCGCTGGGCCAACGCAGTTGTGGGGAGCAGCACGTGCGCCTTACGCCCACGCGCAACTGTGACAGACCCTGATGGGGAGGGCGGGCCCAGGCCAGGCTGCTGGTTCTCCTTCAACTTACCTTTCACCTAGATAGTCCCCAATTACGGTCTTATTTAGGCCTTCTCCTTTATACAGGAACTGGGCTACGTCTTCTGGGGAGTTCTGCAGCAAGTCATTTTCTATTAGAAACTGAATTCCCTGAAGAGGGACATAAGAAAGGAAGCTCTGGTTAGGAGGGTCGCCCAGACTCCCTTTTCAAAGACAGAAATACATCTAGAGTAATGATCTTAATGGCTGGGACATGGCAAAAATACCAGGACAATCTGATTCTCACACCCCAGACTACATTTTTTTGCCCACCAGAGGAAAGCACATTCATTCTTCCTGGCAATTTAACAGGCTAAAAGACAAACGGGTTACCGAACAAACCATTACAAAGAAGGTACTAGAGATCATAAAAGCAGAGGTAATAACAACACCGAATTTCCCCAGCTCGGGAGAACGATCTGCTGTGTGTGCGAGAGTAACATGCCCTTTGGGGTTGGCCAATCCACGCCCTCCCCGAGCTCCCCTCTTTCCTTGCCATGCCTCGCTAAGTAATCATGTTCCCAGCTTCCCTTGCAACTAGGAATGACCTTGTGACCCGGATCTGGTCACAGAAAGAAGTCCGGAGGGAGGACCTGGGGAAGCTTTCTTGACCAAAAGGACTCGTGAGCAGCTCCTTCTCCCTCCTTCCTGCCTGGAATGCAGATGTGATGACCGGCGCCCTCACGGCCAATGGATGAGGGAAAGGCCGGGATGAACACAGGGCTGGGGTCCTGTTACTTGGGAGCCACTGGGGCCCCTGCAGCCACCCCTGCCCTGGGAGAACATAGTCGCCGTGCAAGCCGTCCTCACAAGGCCTTCTGTGAGCTGTAGCTGAACACGGTAACGCATCTCTGTGCCACCGAGCTGAAGCTGGTGAAAATCCACACCCGCTTGAGGGCCCTCAAGGGCACAGGTGACAATTTCTAAATGAAAGGCTGCAGAGGCGCTGCCCTGGCCCGAAGCAGCCCTGCTCCTCTCCTGAGAAGCCCTAAGAATAGCGAAAATGTAGCTCTGACACAGCTTCTGAGCTGGTTTCCAACACAGGCTGACAAAGCTGGTAAGGGAATTCTGTCCTCTATTTGCCTCTCCTTCTACAAATTCGGAGATGATTTTCCAGCTACTACTCTCTGTGCCCCTCCCTCACACCACACGGTCCCTCCGAGTCTTTGCTCTTTTTTTTCCAAACACGTGAATGTCCACAGCAGCCTTATTTAGAATTTCCCCCAAACTGGAAACAACCCAACAACATCCAACCAATAAGAGAAGAGATAAATCCTATTCTGGTATATTCCATACGATGGAACACTATGCAGCAACGAGAATAAACGCACAGCGACATCGATGCATCTGACAGATGTGACACGGAATAAAAGGACGACACGGAATGTACCTTATTTATATTTACAGTTTTACAACAGGCAGCCCCGCTCTACGGTGACGGGGTGGAATTTGTTCGCTAGGAGGAGACACCAGAGAGACACTCCTGATGCCCCACCACCGCATCTTGCTCTGGGTTACACAAGGATTTTAGTGTGTAAAAATTCGTCACGCTGTGCAAAGTTTGTGCACCATATGCTGTTCTTCAAAAAATAAAAAAGTTTACCAAAAAATCAGTATGTCTGACGATCCTAAATTAACTCTCATCTATTTCTGGTGGGAGCTCAAGTGAGTCCAGGCCCCCCGGGGATCATCTTCTAGAAGGAACGACGTGCACATACCCTAAGGAAGCACTCCGATCCCGAGTACGCACCTGTCCAGCAAGGCCCCAGAAACCAGGCGAGGGACAAGAGTGCTGGTGCCGTTCCCACCCAGCACCCAGGGCTCTGTGCGGGAGGGGAGCTCTGGGCAGCAGGGCCGACTTTACAGTCTGACCTAACATCCCTGGCCGAGAGGTCAGAGGCCAAAGAGGCCCTGGTCTGCCTCTCTCGACTCTGTGTCCCAAGGACTCACAGACTGGCTGTGGGTGGAACTGGTAGATCCTGCTGCACCACCACCCCCAAATTGCAAGGGACAGGAGAGAGAGTTTCCAAAGGAGCCCGAGGTCCTGGAGCCAAGGGCCTGGCGGAAGCAGGTGCTCCCTGGGGGATGGGTGCCTGGCTGGCAGCTGGGGTGACATCGCTGGACTGTGATACTGGTTGGCAGAGGACAGGGGGGAAGGGGGGGGAGGAACCGCAGCTGCAGGCTGTCTTGCCCTGTGGCCCATCTCCTGCTGTGCACCGTGGGGGGTGGGGGTGGGAGCCGTGGCTTTGACAGAGTCTTGCATCCATCCCACCCTGGCCCCGTGTTCTCTCCAGCCTCCCAGCGCTCTCTGGAGTCCCTAAGCTTGGCAATTTCCACATTCACAATGTTCCAGGCACTCCATCAGCCAACACCCTGCCGGGAACTGAACGGACCTGGGGATGAGGCTCTCCTGAGCTCTGGATGCTCACAACCTGCTCTAAAATTCAAACACTCAGGAGCTCCTTGGGGAGGCTACGCAACAGCCTGAAAAACCAGGATTTGAGAATAGCAAGTAGGCCCAGCCCAAGGTCATCTCTTCTGTGCTTCAAGGTTACAGAAGGCAGCCAGAGGAGCCCCAAGTCAAGTTCCAGCTCCCTTTGCAAAAGGTACCAGAGGGGCGCCTGGGTGGCTCAGTCGTTAAGCGTCTGCCTTCGGCTCAGGTCTTGATCCCAGGGTCCTGGGATCGAGTCCCGCATCGGGATTCCTGCTCGGTGGGAAGCTTCCTTCTCCCTCTCCCACTCCCCCTGCTTGTGTTCCTCTCTCACTGTGTCTCTGTCAAATAAATAAATAAAATAAAATAAAATAAAAGGTACCAGAAAACACAGTGCCATGGGGGTGAGCCCAGGCCAGGCACCAGAAAAGAAAATGGAGCCAAAAGCCAGAGTCAAAGAGAGCAGTTATGAAGCAGAACGGGACTGTGTTGGGGAGGTGAAGCAAAGAGGCAGAAGCAGAGGAGGAGGGCACGGAAGCCGCTGACATGCATCCCCGTCCATGTGACAAGCAGGCTGAGAGCAGAGCGGTGGGTCCACAGGCCGGGGAACAGTAGGGATGGCCGGCAGCCACGGCAAGCTGGGAGGGAGGCCCAGAGCGCACTCTCCACCAGAGCTTCGCGAAGGAACGGACCCTGCCCACACCTGCATCTCAGGCTTCTGGCCCCGGGGCCTGTGAGACAACACACCCCTGTTGTTTCAGGCCACCGAGTCTGTGGTCATTACAGCGGCCCGGGACCCGAGTACACTAGGTAAATGCTAATAAATGTTCCAGTATTATTAGACAATGTCTATGTTTTAAAATATCATTTAGAGGCAATGCCTGGGTGGCTCAGTCGGTTAAGCATCTGCCTTCGACTCAGGTCATGATCCCAGGGTCCTGGGATCGAGCCCCAGGTCGGGCTCCCTGCTCAGTGGGGAGCCTGCTTCTCTCCCTCTACCCTTTCCCCTCCCTACCCCCCTGCTTGTGATCTCCCTCTCCCTCTCTCAAATAAATAAACAAAATCTTTTTAAAAATATCATTTAGAAAAT
The DNA here is from genome assembly GCF_054177405.1 of Leptonychotes weddellii. Taxonomy (NCBI): domain Eukaryota; kingdom Metazoa; phylum Chordata; class Mammalia; order Carnivora; family Phocidae; genus Leptonychotes; species Leptonychotes weddellii. The sequence goes on along the minus strand of NC_138373.1, from coordinate 4,488,662 downwards.
CAAACAGTAGAATCTACTGGAAGAGGGCACCATTCAACCCATTACACCTCGTGTATCTTTTCCTATTTCCTTGTTTTCAACCTTGGTGCTCTGTTCCAGGTGTGTGTCTCAGTCAGAACACATCTGGACTTTATTGTTGTTTCTTCAAACTAATGTGAAGGTGCCTTTTAAGAGGTAACTGAGCCCAATCAAATTTATGGTCATTATGAACTTGTTACCACTCATTTCCTGAGCCTTCACATACGCTGGGTATTTCTCATATCTTTTCAGCCTTCTGTTGAATTAAGTTTTCTTTATTCAATTTTTCCTAGTAATTTAGAAATCCTATCTTATCCCTATTTTTAGTGGTTACTCTTAAAATTTTAACACTTAGGGGCGCCTGGGTGGCTCAGTCGGTTAAGCGTCTGCCTTCAGCTCAGGTCATGATCCCAGGGTCCTGGGATCGAGTCCCGCATCGGGCTCCCTGCTCAACGGGGAGTCTGCTTCTCCCTCTCCCTCTCCCACTCCCCCTGCTTGTGCTCACTCGCTCTCTCTGACAAATAAATAAATCTTTAAAAAACAAAATAAAATTTTAATATTTCAACTTACATTCATCCATGAACATCTTGAAAACCTTAGCCAACGTTGACTTCCCTGCTTCCCTTGTCCCGTGCTACTTACACACAGCTGATCTTGAACAATGCAGGGGTTATGGGCTCCCATACCACCCCCTAGTCGAAAATCTGCACGTAACTTTTGACTCCCCAAAAATCTAACTACTAGTAGCCTACTGTTGACCAGAAGCCTTACCCATGGCAGTCAATTAACACATTTCATATGTTATATACTGTATTCTTACAATAGCATCACAATATTACAGTAACATTATGATAGTAAGCTGGAGAAAACAAAATGTTACTAAGAAAGCTGTAAGGAAGAGAAATACATTTCCAGTACTGTACTGTATGTACTAAAAAAAAAAATTCCACCTTCCCAGCTCAAACCCAGTGCTGCTCAGGGGTCACCTGTATTGAGGTAATCTGGGACTTTGATTTTTAAAACATTCCTTCAACAATCAAGCTCTCATTTAGACTTAACCGTATGTTTAGCTGGTTTCTTCGAGTCTCTCCCGTTTTATCCCGCATCCTGGATCCGTGTCCTGTTTATAGACGCACTGCTCCAACCACAATTTCTAGAGCTCACGGAACGTGTTAGCAGTTCCTTTTGTGAGTCCTTGCACATCTGAATGTCTTCACTTGCCTCCTCATATGGGTCAGAATGCTAGGTTTTATTATTTTTATTTTATTTGGTTTTCTGCGGGTCTATACTGGCCTCCCCAGAGCTCTAGGTTTTAAATCACGTTTCCTCGGACCTTGGAAAGTTTCCCTGCTGTGTTTGATCCAGTGTTCCTGTTGTGATTCTGGTTTCTTCTTAGATAATCTGGTCTTTCCTTCCTGGAAAGTCAGTGAATTTCTCTTTATCCATAAGTTTTCTGGCATTTTACTTGATATTTCTATGGATCAGTGTCTGAAAAATTTTATCCTGCTTGGCATTTGGTGAGCCCTTTGATTTTGAGTATTTTATCTTAATCTAGCTCTGAAATATTCCAGTATTTCTTTGACATACATCCTCCACTCTGTCTTCTACTCTCTCCTCCTGGGACTTGTTCGATGAAATCTGAGCCACCAGACCTGCCTCCCGCCTCTCGCGGTTCTGCGTAGAGCGATGGAGAACAGGAGCACCACGATCCGCCTTGCCCGTGTCCCCGCCCCAGCCTCGGGCTGTGGGTTTTCAGAGGGCGTTGGTTCTTCACTTCCACGGACCTTTTCCACAACTCCCCATTTTTTGCACCAAGGATAAGCCAACACCCCATCATCTCTGATGAGATTTATAATATACAAAACATCCTACCTTTAATGTTTCCTCCTGTGTTAGTTCTGTTTGTGGTGTTTCACATCTCTTTCATGGGGTCAAGCAGCTCATACATTTGGTGATTCCCGGTTGGGTGATGACCTTTGTATTTCAGAATTTCTGGTAGCCCAACTGAACGCCATTTGTTTCTGGAGCAGATGACGCGGCCAGCTGGGGGGCTCAGAAGCTGGTCTCTGGGAGCGGGTTTTTCTCCTCCTCTTCGTCAGTGAGGCCAGTGGAGAAGAGACACCTGCGTCTCCCACCTGGGGGCACACACCACTGCTCGGCGCAAGCTCAGCCAAGGGTGAACCATCTGGAGGCTCCCTCCCCGATCCCACATCTGCTGCCCCAGTGAGCCGAGCCCCTGACGTGGCTCTCCCATCCCAGAGCAAATCTTTCCCAAGTGTGCTTCGGGCTACCGCTCATCTTTTATCTTTCAGGGTTCCCTCAATTTCTAGTCGACTGAGCGAACTCCTGCTTGTTACAGATTCTTATGTTATATTTTTAAAGGCATTTCTAGGAAACTGGGAATAAAAGAGAGAGCCTGTAGAATGTTTCCTGCTTCCTTGATCGAATCAACCTTTCCTCTTACTCATTTCTAACCCCAAGCGCTGCCTCTGTGTATCTAATGTACCTGCAGAAACAGAAGCTCCCGCTCAAAATGTCACCACTCTGTGACTTATTTCCTGCTAGCCTGAAAGTCTCTGATGCAAGCCTGTTTCACAACACCGCGTGTGAGATCACCCAGGGCTGTTTTGGACTGAATGTCTGAGTCTCCCGAAGATCCCTATCTTGAAGCTCTAGCCCCCAGTGTGATGGTGTTCAGAGGTGGGGTCCTGGGAGGCAGGGTCAGACGAGGTCATGTGGGCGGGGCTCTGATTTGAAGGAACCCTTGCCCTTTTAAGAAGAGACACCAGGGGGCGCTCTCAGCTTCTTCTGGGCCCTTTGGGGACACAGTGAGGCCGCGGCCACCTGTAAGTGGGGAAGACAGCTCTCACGGAACCCAGTCATGCTGGCAGCCTGACCTTGGACTTCCAGCCTCCAGAACGGTGAACAAGTAAATGTCTATTGTTTAGGCCACCAGTCCACGGTATTTTGTTATGGTGGCCCAAGCGGACTCCAACGGGTGCTATAATCGTCTATAAGACAAGGGAATTCTCATTATCTTTCCCCAGCAAAGGGCCACATGCAGACTAAATTTACCATAATTACAAACAAGTTGTTGGGTAGCACCAATAATTAATACCTTAAAAATCTCTCAGGTGGAGAGGCATCTAGGCAAAATGAGGCCTGTAGGGCAGCCGGCCACAGCCCAGGCAAAGCAGATAAAGCAGCTGCTTCCTCGGACTTGGAGGTGGAGACACTCCACAGGGCTGGACTCCCGGGGCGGCCAACAGACCAACCCCAGGCTCCCACGGGAGCCCAGTGAGGTGCGGTGGTCACAGGCCCGAGTCTGAGGTGGATTCCTCGCTCAGGACGCTGGGCACATCTCAGCGGCTCTGTGCCTCATTTCCCCCGACTGCACCACAGGCATTGAAAGGGAACCCACCCCGTAAGGTTAAGTGTACTAATTACAGTGCTTCGTTAGCAGTTCCTGATGCGTGGCAAGTTCTCAGGAAGCGTGAGTCAGCCCTCATGGCTGCACATCGGACACCTGGTGTGCGCAGAACAAGAGGACAGGCTAGAGCCGGGCGGAGGGACAGCACCACTGGGCCACCAGAGTGTGTGTGTGCGCTTCGTGGGGAGGACGTGGACTCATCCCCGGACTTGTGGGCATGCTGTCCTGCGCTGCACCTTAAAACATAAGGTCTGGTTTTCAAAACAGCCACTCGTGAGGTATCTTTGAAGATGCTGCCAATGCTTATCAAATCTGCTGGTTAAGCCAACTCTGCAAATTCAACTCAAGAAAGGAAAAAAAACGACAAAAAACGCTTCTAGCTCCAAACCTCAAGCCATTACCAAATTCACAAAACCATTCCCGGACACAGCTGCATTCCACTTTGGGGCTGGCGGATGGCCCCTAAGCAGAAAATCGGGAAGCAACAGGAAACTTTTCGCAGAGGTGGGAGTACTCCAGCTAAACAAAGACCCTCCTCCGGCGGCAGCTGTGGTGAGGCTGAGGAGAATCCACACTTGCAAGCCATTTCTTTACGTTTTCCAACTGTGCTTGCACCTAGAAATGCAAGTTTACAGGCGCCTGGGTGGCTCAGATGGTTAAGCGACTGCCTTCGGCTCAGGTCATGATCCCAGGGTCCTGGGATCGAGTCCCGCATCGGGCTCCCGGCTCAGCAGGGAGCCTGCTTCTCCCTCTGACCCTCTCCCCTCTCATGCTGTTTCTCGCTCGCTCGCTCTCTAAAAAATAAATAAAATCTTTAAAAAAAAAAAAAGAAATGCAAGTTTACAGATCTTAGACCTTGCACAGTGCAATTCTTGCTATCAACACTTACTGAATGAACAAATCATTAATTAGCACAGAGGCTCAATGCCAAAAATAAATAAATAAAATCCTAAGGAAGGTGTGTGATGTGAATGCCACCTAAAGATCACTGTAGAATGAAGTCAGCTCCGCAGTTAGAAGCTTCTGGGGACACGGTGTTCCTCTCCAGGACCTCAAGCCCTGGTGGCTAACTCAGATCCACTCTGCTGTCTCAAAACCTAACGGTCTTGCAGCTGAGCCATGTTCCACAAAGTGTTTACAGGTTCTGCTAAGTCTTCTGGTTCAACCTCATAGACAAGTAGCTGCATGTTGCAGGTTTCCTTATTTTCGGGTGTTTTCCTAGAAAATCCAACTGGAGGAAAAGACCCGGTATTGCCTTCAATCAGGAGAGCTCCCGGTCCTTCATGCAGACGTCTTCTCTGGAAGGTGAATGGGAGGAACAAAGTCCCCAGACTTGAGCCATTTAACCCCCCAGCAGACACCCAGGGTGCAGCCCTGCCCACCAGCTCCCCAGGCTGTGGGCCATGCCACAGCGGGAGGACACACCGCTCGGCCTGGCCCCGCCGAGGGCCTGTCCACACCAGCCGCTGCCGGGGCGGGGAGGCCTCACCCAGAGCCTCACACGCAAGAAAAGGTCTTCGGGTCCAGAGATGAGGCCCACGGGCACTTGTGCTTCACCCCACTCCCTGGCAGCCCCTACATGATACAGATTTAACTTCCACTCTCAGTACCTGTGAGGGGGTATGACCGACCACCTTTGTCCAAAATGAGAGAGCCAATCAAACCGGTGAATCCCACAATCTCTCGCAGGCCAGAACACTGGAACGTTGGCTTACCTTTTTGGGATCCATGTTGAATTTCTTCCTCCC
>NC_138373.1:4466966-4483366 GCF_054177405.1 Leptonychotes weddellii | reverse complement strand
GTTTCCTGCTGTACAGAGAGGCTACTTCTGCGGAGGTTAATTTGGAGGAGCTGTGCTTCCAGGGAAGGGAGGGGAGAGCCGCAGCCCCCAGAGCAGCCCTGACTCCTCCACAGAGAGCAGGAAGGGGTGAGGGGTGGGGAGCAGAGGACCCAACAGCCTCACAAAGGCCACCCCACTTTGCGATCCCAGCCGTCCGGCCCCGCTGTGCTCACACGGCAGCTGAGGCAGGGAGAGAAGAGGTTAGTGACTCAGCCGTGTGGCCCCAACAGTTTACCTCTCCTCCACTGAAGTCAGATTGTCAATCTCAGTCATCACTTCAGCGATTTCATATTTCAGCCTCTGCCAAAAAAGCAGACAGACATTTGGGGGTGGGGCTCTTTCCCGTCCCCTCCTAGACTCGAGATATTTTAGCCTCCCAGACACAAGCTTCCCTGAGGCCTCACGTGGACGTCCTGGGGGCGGAAAAATCAGTACTTTCCACCCAGTCCAAGCGGCCCCAACTCAGGAGAAAGCACAATCATCATCTGCCCACCTGTTGCCAGAACAAGCTCGGAGGGCCCAACCGGGCAGATTCGAGAGAGAGAGAGAGAGAGAGAGAGAGAGAGAGAGAGAGAGAGTGTGTGTGTGTGTGTGTGTGTGTGTGTGTGTGTGTGTGTGTGTGTAAAACACAACAACAAAGGGAAGCAGTGAGGCCTTCGCTCACTCACTGCGGCTGTTCAGCTCCTCCTCCCCAGCCTCCGGCCACCCTCCCTGCCTTCTTCACGGCCACGGTCTTCCTTTCCTCTTGGGAAGACCAGGGCAAAGGTGTGAGGCCCGTATCGGGGCCCGAACCACCAGTCTGTGCGCGAGACAGAGCGGCATGGACAGAGCCCAGGAGGCGCCGGCAGAACGCACCTGGGGCTCGGATACTCCGAGAACACCAGACGGGACAGGCTCCCCTGCGCCCCCGCACGGCTCCACCGCTTCCTGGCTGTGGGACCCTCAGCAATGCTCTTACCCTCTCGGGGCCTCAGTGCTCTCAACTCAAAGGTGAGGTCACTAGCTACCTGAGCCTCCACAGGCACCATTATTGCTAATGTCCAAACAGGACCACGAACCTTAAAATACATTCTTATTCTTCAACCAAAGCACCCATTCTGGGAAACAGTGATTTTTACACGAATGAAGGGTAACCTTACAAGAAAACGTTCCACAAATTACCTTTCAAATACAAAGACACTTTTATTAAGACACTATTGTTTTGTTCACCAGGGAAGTTCAGACCTCAAATGCGGGCTCCTAGGAAGGAGGTGCTGTCTGGACAAGGCTGGTCTTGCAGCAAGTGGCCAATGAGACCACATTCATTCTGACGTGACAAAGATTCGGGAGCTTCTCAAAGAAGAGCCACACAGCTGACTAACTTTCCCACAGAAGCCCCAACTGCAAGCAGCGCTGGTCTCCCGAATAATTTCCACCACGGGCTGACCCTGAGGTTGTGGTTTGGCGCCTCTGCTTCTCCTGGGGGGCCCCCGGCGCGCCGGGCCCGAGGACACAGCCGTGATAAGTACGGCGTTTGCCCGTGTTCTGCCATTCTGCTCCCACCGGCGAGTCGGCGCTCGGGGGTCCGCACGCCAGAAATGGGATGGCGGGTTCTGGGTGCTAGGGATTTTGGCAAACGATTAGGGCCTTCTTCCACTTGAGAGCCACCCATTTGGGGACTGCTGCCGTTGTCGACAAGTGCCCTCACTGTGGACTCCAGCTCCGTGGCCGCACGGCCTGGTGAGCTGAGCACAATCTGCTTTACCAACTACGGTAACCCTTTCACTCCCTTCATGTGTTAGGATACAGACACACGAGATGCCCAGTTTTTACCTTTTCATGAATTATTTTAGTAATTATTTTACCTAAAAGCAAAAACTAGTGATTATTTTACCTAAAAGCAAAAACTAAGGGGAGTTTTTGGGTTTTTTTACCTCAATGTCATCAATAAGTTCCTTTTTTCTTCGACGAATGTCTAAAAGTTCTTCTCTCTCTTCTAATGAGAGGTCTTCGGGCACTGGAAGAAAAAAAAAAAAATCAAACAATTAAACTCCTACCAGTCTGGAGCCCACGTTGGCAACATCTAGCGAGGTTGAAGACGGCACATCAACACGTCGGCGGGTCTGTAGGTAGGCATCTAGCCCCAAAAGAACCTAGCACGTAGACCCCGTGTAAGATATTCATAGCAGCCTTGTTTGTAATAGGAAAACCACCCAAATATCCTCTAATAATGAATACATGGTGGTATAGTTATAAAACAGAATCCCACGCAGCAATAAAACATGGCTGAACTCAGTCTATCAATACAGGTGAGCCGCTTAGAACAGAAAAGGTAAAGCAGACTGGAGACTATATGGCCGTTTGTGAAGGCTGAAAATCAAGCACACGCTTTGGAGGTGAGACGTGCATGTACGTACAGAACATAAGCGCACTAAAGTTCTGGACGGTGGTTCCTCCGGAGAAGGCTGGATGGCAGGAAACACATGCCAGAACGACTCAGGGAAGTGTCAGTGCAGTGGGGGGAGGGTAGCCAGCACATGGGTAACTGAACATCTGTATTATTATTATTGACAGAGAGTTGTTAATAACATCCTCTTATAATGACTAACCTCCCCCATTCCTACCACGTCTGTACTCTTTTCTTTGATTAATTGTGCTGCAACTGGTATTTCATCAAGCTTTTCGAAGAAGATGATTTGATTTTTAATACTCCTCAATTGTGCATTTAATTCCTACTTCATTAATTTCTTTAAAGAAACAAAAGATGGAGAATCTGATCAAAAAGCAAGAGAGCACGCAGAGATTCTAGAAATGAGGAGAATACAGTCATGGTGCAGGGGTAGACACACTGATGGACGCACCAGAAGACTAGCCAGGAAAGTCCCCCCAGACAGACAGAAGCTTGCTTTATAACAGAGCTGACACCACAGCTCAAAAAGACAGGGTGGACGCGTCGGTAAGTGACACGTGCTGTGTGATACATCGGTTATCCTTGAGCACAAATTGAGGCCGAATCCCTGTTTATCATACGTATTTTCAACCAACTTCAAGTGGAACAAAGGCTTAAATACAAAGGCAAAACCACAATTTTTAGAATAGGGGAGAACTTGTTTACAACTTCAGAGTAGGAAAGGATTTCTTAAACAAGATAGGAAAAAATGTAAATCACAAACAAAAATATCAATAAATTCACCATTAAAATTAAGACCCTTTGGTCACCAAAATTCCACACCATGAAGTAAAGAGCTAAGCCAAACACCATCCAAGGGTTGGTATCCAGAATACAGAACTCTTACAAAGAAGGGGGAAAGAATTTAAAACCAAGGTTAGTAAATGGGCAAAAGACTTGAACAGACACAAAATTGAAAAGCAATCTATCAATGGACATGTGAAAAGACATCAACTCTCTTAATCATCGGGGAAATGCAAATTCAAATCTCAGGGAGAGACCTCTACTAACATGGTGGTAAAGCTCACTGAAACTATAGTAAGGAGATTTCTTAAAACTCAAAAACCCATGAGGACAAAGATAATGGGCGGGGGGGGGAGAACAACATGTTTTGAAGCTAGAAGACCGACTGGACCAGCAGTGACTCGCTTAACTAAGGTGAGCAAGAAGAATCTTATGCCAACAGGGTGGGGGCGGGGGGGTGGGGCAGACCAAGGCATAACCTGACTCCTCGGGCGTCCAAGGGCTTGGGAACTGGTCAGGTCAGTCTGGGGGCGGGCTGAGAAGAGGAGTGAGCTCATGAGAGGACTGGATGAGGCTGTGTGAGAGCTATGGGACCCCTTCATCTCCTCCAGCTCCACAGAAGACTCTAGACAGAGTCAGGGGGCCCAGGGGTCACCCCACACATAAGAGCGCACCACACCAAAGACCAGGGATGTGCTCCGGGCTGACACCCCGTCACCACCACCACCCATCTTCTCCCCATGGGGCTCCCAGACAACTGGCAACCACCCTTTACCCACCAGCACCATCCTGGACTAGAGGTAGGAGGATCTTCTCTGCAGAATCAGACCAGCTTTAGATGCAAAGAGACTGATTGGGGGGTGGGGGGCTGTCCACCAGCAACCAGCACACCTAGATCACCCCACAGAGAAACCGGTCAACGAGGCCTCCTGACACACTCAGAGTTCCCAGTAACCTCTAGCCTTGCACTCTCCTGAGATAAGCCTCTAACATGCAAAACAGATACCAGAACAGACACAAAGAGGTCAAAGTGGTTACACCTTGGGGAGCAAGACATGTGGGAAGCCAGGGACATGCTCATCTCCCCCACCACAGCCCTGCGGAACCACTGACTGATGCATACATACCTGAGAAATGTAAAAACCTGAATACATGCATGTCACAATCACCCAACGGCGGGGGGAGGGTGATGGAGTAAGGGGGAGAGAGAGAGAAAGAGAAAGAGAGAAAACAAGTCTGCTCTGAGTGGAAACCAGCATGTCCACTTTGGAAAACCATTTGGTTCCTATGGAAGATGTGCCTAAGCAATGGACCAGTGATTTTACTCCTAGGTGTATATATACTAAATTCTTGAGCGCTGCAACAGAAGATACGATAGTGTCAACAGAAGATATGATAATGTCAAAGAAGCACACTTTGTAGAAGAAAAAGGAGAGAAGGATGGGAAGATATGTTGTACATTTAGGCAAGAGACTCCCGAACCACAGTAAAAATAAATCACATACAAACACAAACAAATGGATCATCTCAGGAAAATAATATGGGAGAGGAACGCTTTCTATCAATTTCAAAAAAAAAATTAAACAATATGTTGTTTGGGTATACAAATATATACATAGTAACAATAAAGACAATCACTGGAATGATAAATAGGGAATTCACAATAATATTTACTTCTTAGGAGGAAAGAAAGGGGAAACACAGGATACTTCGAAAGGAGCAGTATGCTCCAAAGGAATGCTCTTTCGTGAACAAATACTCATCTTGCTATCAAAGATTTAATTTTTAAATCTTTAATGAAAACATTTTTTAAAAGCCAGGCAGAGCTCCTGGCCCTTGAGTGTACGTCCAGACTACGTTCTTCCACAAAGTAGTTACAACTCTGAGAATTTAGATAAGGCAGAGAAAGATCTTTTTTCATACAGGACGACACCTAGTGTATTTCAGCTCAGAAAATTCAATGCGATTTAGTCATTAAAACCAACAGCCAAGGGCAAAGAAGGAAAAAAGCTGGCCAGATCCCCCTCCCTAAATAAGCCGCAGAGATTTCTTATTTTCAGTTTTCTTCTGCTGAGCTGTCCAGGTCGAGAGAGGAAAACGAGACTCTTCAAGGTGAGGGCTGTCATGCCATCCTCAACAGACATTTTCGTTTCTTTTCAGGGTCCACCTCCGGCCCCTCCCTCCGACCCAGCAGATGAGGAAGGCTGGCTGCGAGCACGGAGTGACGGCCGGGGAATGCATCCCCACACCAGGCTGACCTGCTGCTAGATCCTCAAGCTTCTACCCATACCCTTTAAACTCTCCTTCACTGATGCGCATCTATCTTTTCCTGTCCCATTAAGGCCCCAAGGAGTTGAACAAATCAAGTACTGACCATTTACTTTACCAGTGCTTCCGACCAGATTTTGCCGGTCTAAAAGAAAAAAACATTTCGTAAGGTGGGATAAGGTGTAGAATAAGGTTCTTTTTTTTTTTTTTTTTAGATTTTATTTATTTATTTGAGAGAGAGAGAATGAGAGACAGAGAGCATGAGAGGAAGGAGGGTCAGAGGGAGAAGCAGACTCCCTGCCAAGCAGGGAGCCTGATGCGGACCCGATCCCGGGACTCCAGGATCATGACCTGAGCCGAAGGCAGTCGCTTAACCAACTGAGCCACCCAGGCGCCCTAGAATAAGGTTCTTATTCTTATAGCCTCACACTGTCGCACTTAAGGGCTGAAATGATACTATGTCTATACTTCTGCCAAAAAAAAAAAAAAAAAAAGAATTGAGTAAACGAGAACAATCGTTAAGCCTATTTGATGGACACAGGGGTAGTCATCATCTATTTCATATTCTAAGGGTTTGAAATCTGTCAGAGTAGAGAGTAAAAAAGAAAAGTTTCTAGTATTCACTGGCCAGTAGTATCTCTTACGGTCATACCTACTAGGGCATTTGGCTGAAGTATTAATAGGAAATCGTGGGATGCTCCCTGGTGTACTACAAAGAATAAATAAATAAGAGGAACAGAAATATGTGACAAAATACTAGACCGATCTCTGCCCAGGTTCTGTGACTTAAATATCTCACTATCCTATTCCTTCTCTTGACACCCAGGATGTGCAGTGAAAACCAACATTCAGCTGTGGCTCCAGCTGCTGGGGGAAGTTCTAGCAGCATCCCTCTGCATCCGAAATAACTCTGCAGTCACATAATCTGCTGACCTGCAGGTGCTTTCACACGTGCACGCACCACACTAAGAATGGGATAAGCGGTGTGCAGAGCAGGCATCCTTAATTATCAAGACCTTTTCTCGCAGCAACGCACCCAGGGAAGGCAGTATAGAGTTTGGGTCCGCTGCCTGACATCACCATCATTTTGTCCCGTTGACACTGTTAGGTAGGATGAAACAGAAAAGTCTCACGGTTGATTTTTTTCTCCCCCCTCCTCAGAAAGCTGGTCCTACTTAATTGAAAACCTAATACATGGATATGGTTACACACACACTGCACACATAAAAGGACATATGATAAAACCTTTTTCCTTCCAACCTCAGTAAAGCCTGTCTCCTAAAAAAAAAAAACAAAAAACAAAAAACAAATTAGGGACGCCTGGGTGGCTCAGGTGGTTAAACGTCTGCCTTCGGCTCAGGTCATGATCCCAGGGTCCTGGGATCGAGTCCTACATCGGGCTCCTTGCTCAGCGGGAAGTCTGCTTCTCCCTCTCCCTCTGCCGCTCCCCCTGCTTGTGCTCTCTCGCTCTCTGACAAATAAGTAAAATCTTAAAAAAAAAAAAATTAATTGGAAATTACTGGTAAGATTCAGTGAAATCACTTCACAGTTGAATGCCCCTATTGTGAGCTTCCAAATGGAATCCCGACTTTCCAGAGACAGGCTTGAGCAAGGCCCTTCATCACCCGGGACTCAGTTCTTCACCCACAGAATGACAGGGAGGCAGGATGAGCGCAATTGCTGGATTATCACTGCAAGTTCTAAAGCAGAATGAGTCTACTTTAGCCACAAAGGAGCAGGTCTGGTTTCAACAAATGTATTTTCACGAAGGAAAGGCAATGGGGAAAGAAGTCAAAAATTCCCCATTTTAGTACAAAAATGACCCAGTGACATTTCCTCGGGAGCATCAGGAGCAAATTCAGGGGATTCAGGCTAGGTTCTGACCTCACTCAAGCTCTCGCCTACACAGATGGAGATCAGCAAAACCACGGGTGGTGAGGTCTATGTTTTGGGTTCAGGACTGTATGAATTTAATTCAAGTACATAAGTGAGATCTTCTGCTTCCAGCCCAGTTGGAGTAACAGGGACTAGACTTACATCCTGCCTAAAATGGCTATGCAAAGAACCTAGACCCAGTTCTATACCCTGCAAAATATCTTCCAAAAACGAAGGGGAGGGGTGCCTGGGTGGCTCAGTCAGTTAAGTGTCCAGCTCTTGATTTCAGCTCAGGTCATGATCTCATGGTTGTGAGATCAAGCCCAGAGTTGGACTCTGCACTGGGTGTGGAGCCTGCTTACGATTCTCTCTCTCCAGGGCACCTGGGTGGGCCAGTTAGGCAGTCGGCTCTTGATTTCAGCTTGGGTCATGATCTCAGGATCCTGGGATTGAGTCCCATGTCAGGCTCTGCGCTCAGTGTGGGGAGTCTGCTTGAGATTCTCTCTCTCCCTCTGCCCCCTTCCCCCAATCACGCTCTCTCTCTAAAAATAAATTATTTTTTCAAAAGATTTTATTTATTTGACAGAGACACATCAAGAGAGGGAAAACAAGCAGGGGGAGTGGGAGAGGGAGAAGCAGGCTCCCCGCTGAGCAGGGAGCCTGATGCGGGGCTCGATCCCAGGACCCTGGGATCATGACCTGAGCCGAAGGCAGATGCTTAACGACTGAGCCACCCAGGCGCCCCAAAATAAATAAATTTTTTTAAAAAAAATTATCTCCCTCTCCCTCCGCCCCTCTTGCCTCCCTCACTATTAAAAAAAAAGAAGGGAAACAAAGACATTTTCAGACATACAAACTTCAAAGAATTCATCACTATGTGATCTGTGCCATAAGAAATGCGAAAGTCCTTCAGGCAGGGGAAAAAAAAAAAAACTATAGCAGATGAAAATCTGAATCTCCATAAAAGAATACAGAGTACTATTAATGGTAACTATGTGAGTAAATATTGTTCCCTCATGATGTGAGTCTCTTTAAAAGATTTACTGTTACTGTTAAAAGCAAAAATAATGACAAATGTGTTAGGTTAATAACATCTGTAAGAGTAAAACAGCACAAAGCCTGGGAGGGGAGAAATCAAAGTATAGTGATTTAAGGTTCTCATCATAGATGTAAAGTGGCATACTATCATTTGATGGTAGACTGATGAATTAAAGCTATATACTATCTTAAAATCACCACTATTTAAAAACTACGAAAATAACCCACTGAAATAAGAGTACGCAGTGTTACATCAAGAAATTCAGAATCATTACTTTATTTACCATATTTAATAACATCTAAGATCCCATCAACTGTAAGATGAATCCTCCATTTCAGAGATGTTAAAATGTGGAAAATTTACAAACCGGAATCAATGAAAAATGGAAGATTATCACACATTAAAATATAAGCAGATGGTATTCCAAAATTAAGTATTTTCTAATTTTCAAATCATATTAATAATCCAGTTATCTAACAGATTCCAATCTACTAAGAAACTGCAACTTGGTTTACTGCTATAAATATCTAAGGACTCTCTTGCAAACTTGACACACACAGACCATCTTCCATAAAGTCAATCAGTGGCTCTCCAACTTCTTCCAGAGGACAATGGTCCCCAAGTATGAACCACAGCCAGAAACCCTATGTTTTAGTCACAATATGTCAAATGTGATATCTAACAAATTGCCCACTGCACAAAAGTTTGGTAATAGTCGATAAAATAGAATTCAAATAATCACATGCAGCTAACTCACAACCCCACATTTTTGGCTACCCAGTCCTAATTTGAAAGTGATATCACTTACCCTTAAATTTTACCTTGATTACTAATCAATACTAACTTTTTTGTTATAATTTGGGTTTTTTGTTGTTTTGGTTTTGGTTTTTAGAGTTTTGGTCTGCTCAGAGATAGATCAGTTCCACGGGGCACACGGAACACTGGCAGAGCAAGGGCTTGGCAACTGGTCCTGCTGACTCATTAAATAAGAATTCTGTACAAATTGTGGTTTAACCCACATAGAAATAATACCTACCTCGTAACACTAAAAGAACAGGTTAAGTTAGCACGAGTTCCTAGCTACTACTGAAGTGACGAGAATCATACAAAGAACAGAAACGAAGGCTGTCGGCTCCCAGCTGAAATGCCACCACATGCATGGACCCAGACTAGAGATGTCCATCAACTGCCGGCCAACTCACAGAATGGTGGCACAAAATAAACCAGTGTCATTTTAAGCCGTTTACTTTGGAATACTTTGTTATGTTACACAGCAATAAATGATTTACAGTATACATAAATGAAATTTACAATATACATAAATTCACAATATACATAAATGAAAAAAGGACCAAGTTTAAAAACACGGACTCAAAAAATTCCAACTAAATGTTCTCTACAAGAGGCCCATGCAAAACAAAAGAATACCTAACGACTGAAGGTGAGAGGGCAGAGTGCTTTGCCAGACAAACCCTTACCAAAGTTAAGTTGCTCCCATGACAGTAACATAGGAAATCAAAGACAGTCACTAGATAATGACATACTGTTCATTTAATTACATGACTAACAAGACTGAATTTGTATGCCACTAAAATAGGCTCAAAATACATAAAGTAGAAACATTCAATTACATGACTAACAAGACTGAATTTGTATGCCACGAACAAAATAGGCTCAAAATACATAAAGCAGAAACATATATGTAAAAATAGCATTTTTCCCAAAAGTAAAAAAAAGGAAAGATACAGATTTGACAAACACAGTTCACAAGCTTGCACTAATGGACATAATGTATTTCAACAATTTTAAGATGCACATTCTTTTTCACATTTTAACATCTCTGAAATCAACCGTGACGTATACAGGCCACTGCCTTATCTGTGAATATGATTATTATTGTTAGAGGCATAACTGAACTCGACGTTTCTGTCACACACACAATTTAAGAACCATCTGATGAAGGGTTATTGCTTGGTTATTGCTTCAAACTTTTTACTGATACCTTCTGGTAAAATCACCAAAGTCACAGCATAAAAACTTACAGAATTTGAAAAATCCCAAAGGTAACAAAGAAGTGCTCTTCTGAGAGACGCTGCGTCACCCACGCCTTCAGCTGTACAGAGGACAGCGCTGCACAGAAAAACACAAATACTCTCCACTGAGTGATTCTGAAGAGCGGGACTCTGTGAAGAAGTTTTGGAAATACCCTGACCAACTTACTTTGGTCATATTTTACTTTTTATATGAATGCACAATGGAAAAGTTTATAAAAAATGTTTAAATAGGTTTAAAGCACTCTTTCAATCAGTATAAATGAAAAATTCTAAGTGATAAGAAATCATGAAGTCTGGTTAAATTGGCAGCTTTTTTATTCTTAGTGGCACATAAAATAATGATGCATCTTACAACTGATGGAGACAGAGATTCAATCAGATCCCCATACCCGACAGCTGGGTGAAACACACTCTTTTCGAGGGCATGTGGCACATTCGTGCTAAGTGACAGCATAGTGCATTAAAAAAGGTCAGTAAATCTCCTAGGGCTGGTGCGGTGGATACAACCTCAGCAGGTACCGTACTATGAAGCAGAGATTATTAGCAAACTCAAAATTACACTCCCAGACTCTTACATTTAGTTTGCTAAGGATGAATGAGGCTGTACCCAGATTCTCAGGAGCTCCTCCTCCCACCTTATTCCTGGCTGGCCAGCAAGGATGTGAATGCCGAGGATTTTTCTGGAACAGCATTCTCGTGTTCAGGCTCCAGCTCCCTGGGAATTGAGAATTCAGCAGCTTCCTGATTCAGCCTCTGGGGGCTCATCGCAGCTGGGGACATACCCAGAACCAGTGGTTCCAGGGGTCACCAGGGAGCCATTCCTTTGGTGACTGCATTCTGGAGACCCAGGCCAGAGCCCAGGGCTTTGGCAAGTACCCAATTCTCTGGATTATGCCCTCCCTTCCTGCTCCAAATACTCAGCGTGCTTTAGGCTTCTTGCACAGAACTCTTACTGAAAAAAAAAAACAAAACTGGTATCATGAAGAGCACATTCTCTGACCACAGAATAATTCCGTTAGAAAGAGTAACCAAACAGTGACTAGAAAAAAAATTTGTTTGGAAATTGAGAAGCACCATTCTAAAGAATGCATTGGTCCAAGAAGATATAAAATAAGTGACAAAACTCTGAGGTGAGAATAATGAAGAAAATATCAGTGTCGGTGTGTTAATAAACCATGGAGTCACAACTGAAGATGCTTATTTTAGAAAAAAGTTAAGCTGAAAATAAGCTAAGCATTCACCTCCAGAAATTAGAAAAATCCCAAGTGTTTAAACCTAAAGGAGAAAATAATACAGAGAAGAAATTCATTCAAAAAGTGCCATGAAGCCACTTTGGCAGCTCTTCAAAAAATAAAACACAAAGTTCACATACAACCCTACAGTCCCTCTCCTGGGTATTTACCAAGAGAACCGGGACACAGGTCCACACAAACCAACTGTGGATGTTCACAGCAGCTTTGGGCACCACAGCCACGAAGTAGAAACAACCCGAATGTCAGTCTCGAGATGAATGGATCGACACAGTGTGGCCTATCGACACAATGGAGTATTATTCAGCCACAAAAAGGAACGAAGCACTGGTCCATGCTTGAAAACATTACGCCGAGTAAAAGCAGCCAGCCACAAAGGACTACACACTGTAGGACTCCATTTATCAGACGTGTCCAGAACAGGCCAAGAACAGACAAATGAATCTGTGGTGACAGAAATCGGAAGAACGGCTAATCTGGAAAGCAGAGGAAGGTCCTGAATGAGGAAGGGCACAGAAGAGCCTTGTGCGGTACTGCAAACGTTCTAGATCCTGACCCAGCTGGTAGTTACACAGACGTGGACACACGTATATGTGTAAAACACCTTGACTTCTGTGCACACTTAACATCTGAGCAGTGTATTTACTGCCCCTGAAAGTCTACTTACGGATAAGTAATCTTTTTTTTTTAATTTTTTAAAAGATTTTATTTCAGAGAGAGAGTGTGTGTGTGAAAGAGAGTAGGGGGAAAAGCAGAGGGGGAGGGAGAGAGAACATCTCAAGCAGACTCCCCACTGAGCACGGAGCCTAATGCAGGGCTCGATCCCAGGACCCTGAGATCACGACCTGAGCCAAAATCAAGAATCTAAGAATCGGACACTTAGCCAACTCAGCCACCCAGGCGCCCCAAGTGGTCTCTTTTAGTCCTCAATAAAGAGAAGGAATGGGGCGCCTGGGTGGCTCAGTCCTTAAGCGTCTGCCTTCAGCTCAGGTCATGATCCCAGGGTCCTGGGATCGAGCCCCACATCGGGCTCCCCGCTCGGCAGGGAGTCTGCTTCTCCCTCTCCCACTCCTGCTGCTTGTGTTCCCTCTCTCGCTGTGTCTCTCTCTGTCAAATAAATAAAATCTTTAAAAAAAAAAAAAAAAGAGAAGGAAGAATACATTTCCTGCAAAAGACACGAAAATGACACCGTAAGAAGCTGCCACTCACTCCCAGAACCGATGCTCATCCACCTAGGATGACCTAAGGACAATCTGGCCTGAGGTACAAACAGGCCTCAGATGGTCTCATGGCCACGTCTGCCTCACATCCTGTGGCTGTTATTCTTCCAAAGTCCCCTCCCACCTTAGATCTGCATATCTATCACTGAATGAGGCAGGTAAGAATGTTTGCACAATACAAAGATAACAGATAAAATCAGCCATACACTGAGATTAGAGCAGTCCCGGCAAGTTTTTACGTTAACTGCTCTGTCTTGCACTCACATGGTACTGCCCTCCCTGCCAGATCACCTCTGCCTCCATATATAAACCCGCTCCAACCACGAACATGCCAACCCAGAGCTGTCACTGTTTGGTGACCCCCAAGGAAGGATGGCAGAGGTAAAGGACAATTTATTCTCTGACTCCATCCGGCAAAACTACACAGAAGAGCCGACGACTCAGCCGGCTCTCTGGAATCTTTATCTGAATCCACGGCCTCCGGCTCATCTTCTATCGCAGTTCCTTACACGTGGTCTGCTGGCCTCCTCCGTCAGCAACACCTGGAGGGGTCTAAAATAGGGTTCCGATCACATGCCTATTGGATCAGAACCTCTGGGTATGAGGCCTAGGGCTCCGCATGTTAACAAACTTCCCCAACGATTCTCTTGAACCCTGGAATTTGAGAACCCCTGCTAAAAAGGTGGCTACAAACATGTCAGTCCTGAACTCAAATCATGAGCACAACGTATTAAGTACAGAGGCGACCTGATACAGTCCTTAGGAGCCCGACTACCTGTCTCAAAGCTGGTCCCGGTCTCCTACCAGCTGTGACCACTACAGGCAACTTACCTAACCTCTCTGTGCCTCGGTTTCCTTGCCTATAAATAGGATACTATTTATCACCATGTAAAAAAGCTGATCAAAATTGAATTCTCTTCTTGAATGTTATTTGAAATTTGCAAATACTGAATCTTAAAACAAATCAAATAAGCATTTACAGATCTTAAAATATACACATTTTTACTCAATCATGAAAAATAATGAACAATGACACTTTCTCTCCTGCATAACTGAACGATAGAGCAAAATAAACATTTGAACATCAATCCCCCCCCCACCCCCAGCCAGAAGGTTCAGGGCAGGGTAGAAGGTGGAGGGGGCAGTTTCACAAAGAGGCACAAATAAAAATCACGTGAAGACAGCTTGGCAGTTCTGCAGAGCTAAACATAGGCTTATAATACAATCCCGCAATCACTATTCACCCAAATGAGCTGAAAACTTATGCCCACATAAAAACCTGCACACATGGGTTTACAGCAGCTTTAGTCATAGTTGCCAAAACCTAGAGTCAAACAAGATGTCCTTCAGCAGGTGAAGAGATAAATTGTGGCACAACAGACAAGAGAATGTTATTTGGCACTAAAAAGAACTATCAAGCCAAAAGACATGGCGGAACCTGAATGCCACGTTAGTAAGTGAAAGAAGCTTGTCTAAAAAGGCTGCATAGCCTGTGATTCCAACTACATGATGTTCTAGAAAAGGCAAAACTACGGAGCCAGTAAAAGGATCGATGGCTGCTAGGGGTTAGGGAGACAAGGGAAGGGATGAATAGGTGAGCACAGGGGATTTTTAGGGTGGTAAATGTATTGTGTATGATACTGTCATGGTGGATACATGTCATTATGCGTTTGGCAAAACCCAGAGAACTACACAGAACGAAGAGCAGAAGCCTACTGTAAACTATGGGCTTTAGGTAATAAGCATGTATCAATACTGGCTCGTCAATCGTTACAAATGTACACACTAATGTATGATGCTAATAATAGGGAAACCTGATATGGAGAGGAGCTTCTGGGAATTCCACAGTACCTGAAAGATCTACTGCTTCCTTCTTATGGAACCTGAAGTATGCATAAGGTTGGTAAGACTTCCCACAGTCACATCAAATTACCACTAACAATAAAAACTGATTCCGTCCCAATGCAGCCACTACTCACCTTCACTCTGTGAGGCTTGTGCCTCCTGAGCTCCAGACAAGAGCTGCCCACACTATTAGTGTAGAGAAAATAGCATTTCGTCTTGGTTTTTTTTTTTATTTTTTAAATTTTTTTTAAGATTTTATTTATTCATTTGAGAGAGAGAATGAGAGACAGAGAGCATGAGAGGGAGGAGGGTCAGAGGGAGAAGCAGACTCCCTGCCGAGCAGGGAGCCCGATGCGGGACTCGATCCCGGGACTCCAGGATCATGACCTGAGCCGAAGGCAGTCGCTTAACCAACTGAGCCACCCAGGCGCCCTCATCTTGGTTTTTTTAAAAAAAATTTTAAGTAACCTACACCTAACGTGGGGCTCAAACTCACAACTCCGAGATGAGAGTCATATGCTCTTCTGACTGAGCCAGCCAGGTGCCCCTTTATCTTTATTTATTTATTTTTTTAAGATTTTATTTATTTGCTTGAGAGAGAGAATGAAAGAGAGCACAAGAGGGAGGAGGGTCAGAGGGAGAAGCAGACTCCCTGCTGAGCAGGGAGCCCGACCGTGGGACTTGGTCCCGGGACTCCAGGATCACGACCTGAGCCGAAGGCAGTCGCTTAACCAACTGAGCCACCCAGGCGCCCCCTTTATCTTTATTTTGATCAGCTTTGGACAGAAGAGTGAATTTCTTTTAGGAGGAAAAAAAAAAAAAAACAAAAAAAATTTTAAAACCCATCATACACAAAACTAGAGTTGTTTTGCATGTGAAGAAAGTGGGATGGGATGCCCCCTCTTCCTTTGAGGGGGATTATATCTGTTACTTCTCAAGTGTTTTGGAAAGAGTAATGATAGGGTTTTAGAGAACACCACTTCCAATGTGGGGCACCTGAGTCAACAAAGAAAATCCCAGAGGGATGCGCATGACCACAAAGTTCTCCATGAACTCTAATGAGCCAAGAGCAGAAGATGCTTCACAGTTGAAAGGGGGCACTCAACAGTTGAGAAGAGAACAAAGAATTCCCCCAAAACAAATGAGGCCAAAGAGGACATGCTGGAAAAAGTGTTTTTTTTTTTTTAAATGACTGAAAACTTCCCAAATTTGCCAAAAAAACAAAAAAACCCAAAAGCCTACAAATTCAAGAAGGTGAGCAAACTCCAAATAGCATAAGCCACCCAGGAGTCCCAGGAGAAAACATTCTAAGTGAAGGAAAACTGAATTTGTCACCAGCAGACCTGCCCTAAAAGAATGGCTAAAGTTCTCTAAACAGAAAGGAGATGATGAAAGAAGGAATCTCGGAATATAGAAAAGAAGGAAGAACAACAGGAATAATAAAAATGTGGGTAAGTACAGTTAACTGTCCTTCTCCAGTTTTCTAAATTATGGTTGAGACAAAAATTAGAATACTGTCTGATGTAGTATGTAGAAGAAATAGCTAAGCAATATAAAGGGAGATAAGGTTTCTCTAGTTCATTTGAACTGGAAAAATGACGACACCAGTAAACTATAATTATATAACTATGCAATTAC
>NC_138373.1:4451046-4466466 GCF_054177405.1 Leptonychotes weddellii | reverse complement strand
CAGTCACATATGTGAAATCAGACAAAAAGGACAAAGAGTGCAAAAACACTTGTTGAATGGGATGGGACTGATGGTCTCTGATGCTTCAGGTTGGGGGGGGGGGTGTACCAATGTGCCTCGGTCCCATTTAGTGCCACTTGTTTTCTTAGCATTAGCAGCTCACTCTTATCTTGACCATACAAACCAGCACTTCATAAAACACCATTCTAGGGACGCCTGGGTGGCTCAGTTGGTTAAGCGTCTGCCTTCGGCTCAGGTCATGATCCCAGGGTCCTGGGATCGAGTCCCACATCGGGCTCCTTGCTCAGTGGGGAGCCTGCTTCTCCCTCTCCTGCCTGCCGCTCCCCCTGCTTGTGCTCTCTCTGACAAATAAATAAAATCTTATATAAAAAAAAGACAATACAGTATTACTTACATCGTATTTTCCAAGGAGATATGCACATATTCGCTATCACATATCCAATGAAATGTTCACAGAAATTGCTCTGGGTACAAAGATCAAGCTATGGGATAAACATTGTCCACTAGGGCCTATGTTACTATGAAGCTTGCAAAAAATTAAAGGTGGAGAAAGTTTATGCTGAAAATGTTATTTTTTTTTTAAGAAGGGGGGTGAGCGCCTGGGTGGCTCAGTGGGTTAAGCATCCGACTCTTGGTTTCAGCTCAGGTCGTGATCTCACGGTCATGAGATCGAGCCCTGCGTCGGGCTTCACACTCGACCCAGAGTCTGTTTCTGATTCTCCCTCCATCTCCCTCTGCCCTTCCCGCTCATGCGCACACTCACTCGCTTTCTCTTAAATCTTTTTTAAAATAAATAAATAAAAGGGGGAGGGGGAGGTCATTTTGATTCTAAACAAAGAAAACCCAATTTCAAATGTTCATTACGGGTGGCCCAGGGGAACATCGACCTGCATCACTAGCCCGGGAAGCCCTGTCTCAGGCAAAGAGGGTATACTTTAAAAAGGCGGTGTGTCTGTGCTTGGCTTCTGCTTCAAGCTGGAAGAATAGGACAGGTCTCCATCTAAAGACCCAGAGCTCCTCCCACACCTGCCATACACCCACACCTACAGACAACATTCCCCAGTAACCTCGCTTGGCAAGCAGCACGGGTACGTCCTTCCTCCTTGCCAGCAAGTGTGAACCACAGCCCAGTCTCTAGCAGACCAGCTACAGCCGTACAGCATCTGGCATTCTGCTTCCCATTCACACACATCCGAAAGGTGGAATGCTTGAGGAATTTCACGGTAAATGGGGGTGGGGGAGTAGGGGAGCGCTATTTTAGGGCAAAGCAGGGTGGAATCCATGTGGTTTCCTTCTATTTCACAGTCCAGGAAGGACGGTGGGGTCAGCAGTCTGGGCTGGAAACCCCACCAGAGAGTCCTGCAGCCACTCAACGGCTGAGGTCCTAGGAAACTTCCAGTTTTCTCCTGAAATTTCAGGCTGAGTTGTCAGGCTTTGTAATGCAACTCCAAGCTCGGATTCGCAGTCAGGATCTCCGGGTAAAGCAACAGGACATCTCAAAGGTTACAAGAAAACGTCAGGTCCTGGACTGAAGCTGCACAAGGAAGGCTGGGTGTTTGAGAGTCCCCCAGCCTGACCAACCTGGCATGTGGGTGTGCTCTCACTCTTCCCAAAACCCAGGGACTGACAGGAGAGGCTTTAAAATCAATCAATAAATCATTAACTGCCTAGAAAGCGGAAATCGTTACAAAAACAAGCGCAGATAGGAACAGAGCAAAGGAGAAATCAGTCCAAGGAGAAACACATGCAGTATTACTACTGCAAAGTCAGCAACTTAAAGGAGTCCTAAAGCCTTGAGTCGGTGGATATACTATGTGCGAATGGTTTAAAAATAAAAAGTCAAATAGGACAGAAAGGTTCATAATGAAAAACATATGACCATCTCAACAGATGGGAAAACACCATTTGATAAAATTCAACAGCCTTTCCTGATTTAAAAAAAAAAAAAATCCAGTAAACTAAGAATAGCAGCTTTCTTAACCTAAGTGAAGGATCTCTTGCAGAAACCACCAACAAGCATCAGACTTGGAAGCATTCCCACTAAAGATGGGACCAAAATGAGGATGCCCCTATCACGGTTGCTGTTCAGGGCAGGAGGCTTGGCGCGTTTTCCAAATCTGGGTCGGGGCTCTGGTTAGGAAACCGAAGGGAAGCATTTACATCAACTATGCTTGTGATAATTCGCATGTTTGTATTTCTCTGCCCAAATGGGCTGTCAAGTTCTTCGTCTATCTTCCAAGTCAATAAGACCTCATAAAACTTCATTGAAAATATCCCAGAAAATGTTGTGACGATTTCTCAAGCGGAATATTCTACAGTGAATGAAAACAAGTAACCTTAGCGGACCTCAGCTGAAACAAGGTTCACAAGTCCTAACTTTCTGGAGAATGCATTAAGAGCCCCTGATCCTTGCTCTGGGTCTGTTTCTTTCATCACGAACACGTGGTAGGTAGATGAGATTTCCATGACCACCAGGTAACTGCTCGGTTCGTTCTGACTCAGGTTCTCCTATATGAAAACTTTGTTAATAGTGAAAGTGAAAGTGTGAAGCTCTCTCATTTTATATCCTGATGTAAGTTCTTAACTCTGCTAACCACCCGAGACTCACAAGAAGAATGGTCTAAGAAACTGCGTTTTCTCGATTCTCTAGTCCTTCTCATCATCTCAACCACGGCTGATCACCTTCTCTCCAGCACGTGAGAAAGGCACGTGAAAGAGGACAGACCCCACGGTGTGGCACATTCATAAGGGAAAAGAGCGTGTCCCCGGCTTGGAGAGACATTTCCTGGTTTATATGCATTTGCTTTAAAGTCATACTTTGCCATATCCACGGGACAGAGGAACATTCTCAACATGCCCTCAAGCCAGGCTCTGCTCAAAATACTTAGCTCCAAATATGGAGTATTTTGGAGGGAGGGCAGGGGTTGGAAAGAAGTCTTTGTAAGAAAAGAATCAAGTTCTCAAGTTCGTGTGGGAGGGTAAGATTCAGGGGTCAGGCCACACTGAAAGAGCGAAGCTGGTAGCAAAGAGGCTCCCCCCAAATGACCTTAAAAAAAAAAAAATGAACAGTTTTAAAGCCTGTAGAGGCGGCGGGAGAACTTCTTATCTGCATCCAAACCATGCTCAACTTTAACATTTAGCTTCTGGAAACCCGGACTGTTCCCCTCTGACAAGTGCCCTCCCACCATCCAGATCCACAACAGGATTCCCTCATGCTTGAGAACCCTCTATTTCTGAGAACGTAAAACCCGCCCTTTTCTTTATAGGAGATTTCCTCCTTCCACTCTGTCTTATCTTCTTCTTTTCCTTCGTTCCTGTGGTGGGAAAAAGTCCCTAATTTTGTTAGACGTCTTCACCAGTAACCGGGGACTTACTGGGGACACAGTGACAGGAGCACATAGGACAGCACCGCGCCGAACGAGCCTCTTCATTCTGAAGGCTCCTGGAGCACACACAAACAGGATACAGAGGGCCACTGTCTGCGCCCACAGCAACCGCACGTCCTCAGAGCAGAGAGGAACAGATGTTTAACAGCTGTCCAGCAACAGAGCAGAAGAGAGGAACAGAAGGTAAAGCTGGAATCAGCCAAGCCAAGGGTTGGGAAACCCAAGGAGAAAATACACAGTCATTCCAGTTTGCCAGGGCACCAGCCTACCCTGACTGGCTTGCTTCTCCCAGTCACTACAATCGACAGCCAAATAAATAAATTTAAACACGTTCCAAAAAAGAATAAAACATTTCTGCTTCTCCTTCTAAAATACAGTGTTGCCAAGGGAACTCCACCCTTGTAAGCCTCGTGCAAGTTATTTTATCTCGTTAAGCCTCAGTTTCTCATCTGTACCGTGGGGCTCACGACACCAATATCTCAAGGTTTCTTGTAAGAATTACAAGTGAGCAAAGTGCCTGGTGCAGCACTGGGCACCTAGTAGAGGACGAGTAAATGTGACCAGGAGTACTGTCGCCCCTGTTATTGTTTCGGTAAGTAATCACTATTAACATCCTCACCCAGAAACTTACAAGGAGTTTCTCCTCTTCAAGTGGAGCTTCAGGCACCGAAAGCTAAAAATACCCATTCTCGTAGGGCTGAAGGAAGGAACTTTTTTGGAGTCTTTTTGGATGCAAGGAGAGCATCCAACGACTAACGCAAACCCCCAAAGAGACAGAACTGGTCACAAACAAAAACTTGGAACCCCAATTCCCATTCTCCTCTATGAGGCGCCAGACTGAAGGAAAGCCCTGTGTCTTGAAGGACCAACGTTATGACAGGAAGTCGGCTCCTCACCGCGCCATGTGCACAACACAAAGTGTGTCGGAGCCCAAGTGTTCCCGGGACACAAGGCGTGAGCTCGGGCCACGCAGCACCGCACGGCCGCTCAACGCCCACGGACGTGAGTGAAGAGGGCCGGGGACCAGGTCGTAAGTACACAGGATCCTGTCTGTGTTTGGAAAAATACACACATTCACTCACAGGAAAGCCGAGTTTCAAAAAACCAAAATGTGAGAATGGTAGAATTCTAGGTGATTTTTACTCTCCTATTAGTCATTTTCTGAAAAATTTTAGAAGCCTGTACTCTCACAATCAGAAAAAAAAAAAAAAACAATAATGCTATTTCCATCTTGAACGAAGCAACGACTGTGGGGCCAGGCAAGTGAGCACGCGGCATGCTTGGCACTCTTGCAAGCTTCCTGCAAGGGTTTCCACATTCCCCTTTGGGCACCCAGGGTGCACTGGGGTCCTCTCGGCCTTTTCCCCTCCCGAATGTGCCAACCACACCCTGGACTTTCTTTCATTCACCAAACACTGCCGAACACCTGCTGGGTCGCAGGCTCCGGGCCCTGCAATGCACAGGGAAGGAAACCAGAAGGCCCTGCCCAGCTTCAGCTTTCTGTCCCGTAAAATGGAAAGACCATGTTCCCACATACGTGCTATTATTGTTACAAAACGCCCAGAAGTTCTAGGTGGGAAAAGAGAGGATAAGAGAAAATGCAGATTGAGGGTCTGGGAAGGCTAAGGAGGTGGCATTCACATGGAGACCCAGAGGCTGAGAGGGAGTCCGCAGACCAAGAGCAGGATCAGGGCAAACGAAGGGTATTCCGGGAAAGGGGAACCGTGTGAGTGCAAAGACACGGAGGTCTGCAGGAGGTCAAAAACCCGCTCAGAGCCCATGCGCCATCGTGACCGAGTTTCTCAGGGAGATGAGGCCAGCACGGTCTCCCCAGGAGCCTCACCACCTGTGGACCTCCGCAAGCCCAGAAGCTGGACGTTACATGCTCATGTGCCTGGAGCAGATCCATCTCCCAGGTCCTCATACGCATCAACCACACTCGAGACATTCCTGTCTCAGATCAGCATGCCCATTTATCAGTTTACAATAAGAAACAACCGCCAAGCAAACACGAGTCTGGGAGCATCCACTCACTGCATTCTCTCAGTGCTAACGGATCAATTCACAGAGGTAAATACAAGCCTGTCACGGGTAAGAGAAGACTAGAAATTAACATGACCATCTCATTAGCTCCCAAGTGGGACGCCCATTAATAATTGGAAAATTGCCGTGGAATTAAACCCAGAGGGAAGAGCTCGAACGACAGTTTAAGGGCACCCGGATCCTGGCCTGATACCCCCATCTCCACGGATGGCAGCTAAGCGGCAGCCACGGGCGACCTAAACCACACCGCTCACGTGGCCTGGCTGTGCCTGTGGTCCCGACTGCCCAGCTTCCTTTGGCTGCAGTCCGTTCCCTGGCTCCACAGACTTCCCGTAGGTTCTGTAACTTTCCAGTGATTTCCTTATATACTGAAATGAGCGAGTCACTTTCTGTGATTTGCTATCAAAACCCCCAGGTGCTATGTCCACTTTCAGGCGTCAGGTGTTAGCCGTCATGTCTGGTGCTCTGGACGCTCTGCCCACCTCCCTGCCGCACTCCGCTTCTCTGGTCACGTGAAACCGCTGTCCCGTGTCTCTCACTTCCCCAATCCATTCTGTCTCAGTGTCCTGGTATCTACCCCAGGAGTCCTCCTGCTTCCCAGCTCCCTTAAGTATTGCTGCTCCCTGAACATCACTCGGTCATCCACCTTCCTCATCCCACACTGAGCTGGGTTATCTCCAAGCCGTGACCACCTCATCACCTAGGATTTGATTCCTCCAGTATATTCTGCCTGCCAGACACCTTCACCAGGCGATCCTATGCATGCATCAACGTGTGCTAAAATTAACCCATCATCTTAACCTCTACATATTCTGTTTGTCCTACTGCACGCCTTGATTCAAGCCTTTACTAGAAACCACATTAGATAAGCTTCAGGTTTGCTCTGTCTTATATCCAGGAGGTCACCAAATCCCCTCAATTCTGCCTCAGTAAGAAATTTGTTTTGTCTAACACAGTCTGTCTCTTCATCTGTAGTCCCAGCTTCTATCCCCGGTCAAGACCTTATCACTAATCCAGGCTCTATACTATGTAGCTACCTTTCTCCATCACAGGGCTGATAAAGTCACCTCCCTGCACACACAGTCCCAGGCAGTGCCCTCTGCCAGGTGGAGCAGGAGCCTGACTGAGGCAGCGTTCCCACGTTCTAGAGGTTGCCAGAGATCTCGGCTAACAAGGAGGGTCCTGCGAGCCAGCCCCCAACTAGCTAGACAACTATCGGACTGGTAGGAGCCCACTGCTCTGGAAAAAGAGCTCAAGTACCTTCCAGGTTCTGGCCAAGGGCTGCCCTCCATAACTCAAAACCTACCTGTCAAATGTGCATCTGGGCTGAGGAATCTCTAGGACGAAAAGGAGAGAGACCCTCATTTTTTCCTCACAGAAGTCCAAAGGGAACCTGACACACTGTATGTCCCCAACTGAGGTCTGCTGGCAAGCAAGGACACCAAAACCCCCAAGAGGATGTCACCACAGGGAACTCGGGCTCAACATCGAGGCCTCGATGCTCACGGCAAGGGCTGGGTTTCAGCACAGCTTGTGCCCAAGACCAGAAGCCCCTTGGGATCCCAGGGAGCCTGCCAGGCAGGCATGCTTAGGGAAGAATGGCAGAGAACGTGAGTACCTACTAATGGAGCTATAACTCTAGTGTCCTTGGTTCTCACAGCACGTGGCCGAACTGACCCTTGGGATTTAAGGAATCCTTGGAGTTCTACAGGGCAATTCCTAGGTCGAGAAGAGTCATCCTGAAACAGTGGACTTCCTAATTATCAGTAATGAGAGGGCTTATGTGGTTTGTTGAAAAAATAAACAGATAAATAGATAAGGAACGTGGCCCAAGGTGATGAGGAAGGTCATCCCGTTGTCAATGGTTCCTCCCCACTGACTCAGCGAAAAGACTGAGAGCCTCAGATGCATCATTCAAGCATCTCTCATCCCGTCCTAAAGAGGTTTCCAACCACTGCTCCCACCAACTCGGCAGCCACACTGAATGCTCGCTCCCTGAGTACATCATGCTTCTCTGCCACGTGCGTCCCCTTCCCCTGTGGACAACCTCTCACCCTTTACAGCTCCAACACCACTTGTCCCACGCTGCCTGCCATGATCCCGGTCAGAACTGTGTCTTCCTAAGGATGTCCAGTGTCGCCTGCACATCCACTTAACGTCTGCTTAGCTGCCCTGTGCCCATGTCTCACTAGTCATCTCTGCACATTGTCCCCACTAAGCTGCTGGAGAGCCCCCGAGTCTTGGGTTGCTCCGTAGTTCTCAGACACCTACCACAGGTTCTTTGTCATACATGGTAGCTACTGCAGAGGTACGACCAAACAAAAAATAAAATGCCACGTGTCAGTCAAGTAACACAACAGCTCATAGCTAATTTATGTAGCTTCTTCATCTCTGGAAATCCAGTAGAGCAATCAGGGAGAACAGCCCCATTCAGGCAGGAACCTTCCTGGTTTGTTCTCTTTACCACTCTACACCACCAAATAATAAAGTCTCCCATTAAGGAAAACCAGTAGAGGTCGGAATATACAAATCTACCACTGTTTAAAGAAATTCTGAAGTGTTTGTATAGATAGGATTAGCTGTTGCTTAAAAATCAAACCTGCCTAGCCAGTTGAAGACCGCACAAGCGAATATCCATCCAACAACTAAGGGCTTCAGGAAACCTGACTTTCTGGTACTTTTGGGGGCGGGGGGAGGGGTGGGTTAGACCAGCAGGCCACTTTAACGGTCTTTTTTCAACTTACTACTCTAGGATTACATCCTAAGCATGAATCCTAAGCTTTGAAATCTTAACCAACCATGCCACACCGACACAAACCGGGATTTAGAAATTCTGGAGATTATATTAATAGCAAATAACCATTTCATATGATTAACTTGCAGCCCCCATTCTTCTGACAGTGTACTTACATCCACCTGCTACTGGGCATGGTTTCAAAGAGATTACTGAAACTTCTGAATTTCCCAACTACTGTTCTAAAAAAGAAGTCTCTCTTCTCTTTAACACAAATAAAGCTTCTTATGAAAGACAACTTAATCAAAACAGTTGCCTCAAGATCAGTGGTCAATAAGCCTGGACCAGCTTCTGACTATTGGCGGGGCGGGGCGGGGATGACATGCCTCTTCACTCAATGGCTCAGAGAAGGCTTGTGTCCAAGCAGACGAAGGCTTGGTGAGAAATGGCTCAGCAAACTCCTGACCCAGGAGGCACGCACCAGGCGGGAGCTGAGTGGCCGGCACCCTTGGGTTCACTACAGCCACGGGGGCGGAGGCTGGAACCCATGTGGCCCGCTAGGGACTGGAGACACGGGCACAGCCAGATTCCGCAGGGCACAGCTGCCTGGCACAGTCTGAGCTGCAGCCCGCGTTCAGAGGACAGCTAGTGTCCCCACTAACGAGGCTCCGGAAACAAACGGGCGCGTTGATGGAGTCCATTACTGAGAAGCAACACCTACCTCTCATCCATCATGTTCTCTGGTTTCTACCGAAAACATAGTTTTTATTCCCCAAGAGCTCCTGCCAATTAGAAAGTTCCATTTATACGTCTATGCAGTAATTTGACTACTTACTTTCTTCCTATAAAAAGTCTCAAAACTCAGCCACCTTCCAGGGAAGGCAAGAATGGCAAACCCAAGAGAGAAGGTGAGATTCAGCTCCACTCTTGAGAGTGTGTGTCATGTTGCTAGAACATGAGGCTGCAAATCAGTCTGGCTGAGATGTTAAGCCATGAGTACAGAGTCATCTGGGGGGCAAAGACACCAAGGTTTTCACTCATTCTAACATTCTAATGGAAGAAAATACATTTTAAACATCTGAGACAAACTTCATCAAATCTCCTCAGTGGTTGGTTATCATTCAAACCTAGGAAAATGTCTACTGAGCCTGCTCCAACCAGAGTAGGAATGAGCTATTCATATTTTAAGACTTGGTTGTATCCTTTTTATTTTTTTAAAGATTTTTATTTATTTATGTGACAGAGAGAGACACAGCGAGAGAGGGAACACAAGCAGGGGGAGTGGGATAGGGAGAAGCAGGCTTCCTGCCGAGCGGGGAGCCCGATGTAGGGCTCGATCCCAGGACCCTGGGACCATGACCTGAGCCGAAGGCAGACACTTAACAACTGAGCCACCCAGGCGCCCCTGGTTGTATCCTTTTTAAATGAATTGCTTTTTAAGTTCACGTCCATGAAAATCCGGAAAAACATTTCGAATCTTCCTATCTGTTTAACTGCTTCATTTGTAATCAAAAGAACAACCCTCAGGCTCCCATTCAAACATAACTCCTTCCTGCAGGTAACTGTTCAAACAATTTCCACTGAAGAAATACTTCTCTTTCAAAAAGAATCAAGGACTGACACAGGTGGGGGGTGGGGGGGTGCGGGGGTGGAAAGATGAAAGAAATGACTGCTAATCAACAAGATGAAGTTCAGTAAAGACTAAGGAAAGTAGTGTGCTCAACAAGGAAACAGAACCGAAAGTAGAACGTGAAACACTGACCGTGGGTAAGCGTGCTGAGTAGTCAAGAGTGCTTCAAGAAGAAAGCCCTTCGGTGAAACTATTCTGTAGGATACTCTAATAATGGACACCCGTCATCATACATCTGTCTAAATCCACTGAACGTACGACACCAAGAGCAAACCTGAAATGTAAACTGTGGATTTGGGTGATCATGACATGTCACTGGAGGCTCATGGATGGATCTTAACAAGGGTACCACTCCCAAGAGGGATGTCCGCAGTGGGGGACAAGAGGATGCTGCAGGTAGACGGGAAGATCTGTGCACTTTCTGCTCAGTCTTGCCGTGAACCTAAAACTGCTCTAAAAAATAAGTTCTGTTTTAAAGGTGGGGAGGGGCAGCTCTTCCTTCCCATTCTCCTCTGGGGCTTCTGCCTGTCATCAACCACACATCACCACAGTGTCATCTTTAGCTCCGTCCCTCCTCCCTGCTGCCCTTTCTCCTTTAATAAACACATATGCTCCCAGTTTAACCACCATCTCTAGTCAATGGCTTCCAAATCTGATTTTGCCCTATTATCTCTCTCCAAGATGTAAGCTCCAGGCCTACATCTCCACATGGAGGACTCACTAGAATCTCAAAATGAACATTTTCAAAACAGAACTCACCGGCCAATGCAATTGAGACAAGAGACTAAAATCGTAGGAACAAAACCTGGAGAGGAGGAGATAAAGTTATCACTTGCCAAGGAAATGACCGTATCAGTGGAAAACCCAAGAGAACCAACTGAAAATCTATGTTCCTAAAAACAAAACAATTTGGTAAGCTAGTGAGATATAAAACTAATGTACAAAACCCAATACCTTTCATAAATTCAAATAACCAATTAGATAATCAACAGAAAAGAGTACCTTAATGACAAGAGCAATAAGACATCAGATATCCAGAAACAGATTTTTTTTTTTTGAGATTTTATTTATTTCGCAGAGAGACAGAGCAAAAGCAGGAGGAACAACGGAGGGAGAGGAAGAAGCTGAGCAGGGAGCCCTACGTTGTGACTCCATCCCAGGACCCTGGGATCATGACCTGAGCCAAAGGCAGATGCTTAACTGACTGAGCCACCCAGGCACCCCCAGAAACAGATTTAAAGTAAGTGCACAAAATGTA
Organism: Leptonychotes weddellii; assembly: GCF_054177405.1. NCBI lineage: Eukaryota > Metazoa > Chordata > Mammalia > Carnivora > Phocidae > Leptonychotes > Leptonychotes weddellii. The sequence goes on along the minus strand of NC_138373.1, from coordinate 4,455,394 downwards.
TAGAACTGGAAGGAAAATGTGAGCATGCTCTTGAATGACATAACAAGTTTGAACAAATGAAAAGGCATACCATGTTCTTGGATAAAAAGATGCAATATCAGAAAAAGGTCATTCTCCCCAAGGTCATCTGTAAATTTAATGCAATCTCAATGCAGCGCCTGTTTTATTTTCTGTTGGTAGACTAGCAGATTCTAAGGGTCATAAATTAAAACAAGCAGAAAAACAGGAAAATTCTGAAAAGGAAGAAAAATGAGGGGTAAAAGATTAATCCTAACTGATATCAAAATACCATCTGCCAGGGCACACCTGGGTAGCCAAGTCGTTTAAGTGTCCAACTCTTGGTTCGGCTCAGGTCATGATCTCACAGTCCTGAGATCAAGCCCAATGTCGGGCTCCCCACTGGGCGTGGGGCCTGCTTAAGATTCTCTCTCCCCTGGGGCGCCTGGGTGGCTCAGTCGTTAAGCGTCTGCCTTCGGCTCAGGTCATGATCCCAGGGTCCTGGGATCAAGTCCCACATCGGGCTCCCTGCTCAGCGGGAAGCCTGCTTCTCCCTCTCCCACTCCCCCTGCTTGTGTTCCTTCTCTCGCTGTGTCTCTGTCAAATAAGTAAATAAAATCTTCCAAAACAAAAAAAATTCTCTCTCCCCTGCTCCCTCTGCCCCTTCCCCAACCTCCAAAAAATTTTTAAAATTTTTTAAAAATAAAATATCATCTCCCTCATAAAGAAAACAGAGAGTCACTGGTCTAACAACAGACAGACCAAGGGAGGAGAAGCAGCCCAGAAAGGCTCAAAGCAGCTGGAAATTCAGTATATGATAAAGGCAGTGAGGTAAAGACAGACTTTTTTTTTTTTTTTTTAAGATTTTTTTATTTATTTATTCATGAGAGACAGAGAGAGAGAGGCAGAGGGAGAAGCAGGCTCCCAAGGAGCAGGAAGCCCGATGCGGGACTCGATCCCAGGACCCTGAGATCATGACCTGAGCCGAAGGCAGACGCTTAACCATCTGAGCCACCCAGGCGCCCAAGACGGACTTTTTAATAAATGGTGTTGAGACAACATAGCGTTTTGAGACAAAACATAAAGTTGTATCTATACTTTACACCGTATACCAGGATCAACTCCAAATCTCCGGAGATTAACTATAAAATAAAACAGACATGGGCAAATTCCTTTATAATCTTGGAATGGAGCAGTCCTTCCTAAGTATGACTCCACATTCAGACATCACCAAAGAAAAAAATGAATATATTTGACTGCATGAAAAAGCAAGGTCTTCTTCATGGCAAAACAAAATGAAAACACCAAGCCAACGAAAAGGCATAAGCAGTCACAAGAGAAATGGCAAATCAGGAAATAACATTTGTAATCCATGGGAACTAATTACTCTAACACAGACCTTCTAGAAGCTGGAAAGACCAGTAGCCCACTGATAAATGGCCACATGATGAGAAAAGCAAACGAGAGCCTGAGAGGCTACGTCTGACCCACTGGGCTGTCAGAAGTCCAGAAGCTGGCCGGCATCCCCTGTCCTCGAGGCTGTGGGCAACCAGCAGTCTCCCGAGTTGCTGGTGGGAGGTAAAAATAGTAATAAAGGCGTGTGGAGCCAAGTCTGGTAATGTCTACCAACATTTCAAATCCATTTTCCTTTTGGCTCAGGAATCCCACTACTGAAAACTCCTCTCTCAGATAAATTTGCAAGACAGTGGCATATTCACAAGACCATTCACTGCAATTTAGTATCAAAAGATCAGAACAAACCAAGTGTCTATCCATCAATAAGGTGCTGGTTAAACAAACTGGCACATCCACACAATAGAATATTATGTAGCTGTTTTTTAAAAAGTCAGAGGAAAAAGAAAAAAAATTGGGACTAAAGCCATGATTACAAGGTACAGGGAAAAAGAGAAAAAAAGAAAATTTAAAAAGTAAGAGAGAACTCTAGGTACCAATAAGGAAGGACTTCCAGAAAATTAAATGAAAAAGGCAAGGCCTAAGAGAAAGCACGAGTAAGACTTTACATCCATTTTAAGTAACTTCTACCCGCAACGTGGGGCTCGAACTCATGACCCTGAGGCCGAGACTCACATGCTCTACCGACAGAGCCAGCCAGCTGCCCCTATTTTTTTTATTATTATAATTGCATAAATAAAGGTTGAACGGAAAACAAACACATCTCCAAGAAGCAGGATGGGGGAGAGAATAGGCTCATGTCTGTTCACACGAGGGCAATAAACCACCTTTTTCTGAAAGGAAGGAGGGGAATGTAGCATGGCCACTTTCCTACATGTGAATAAAGGCACCCAGGGCCCAGGCCTGTTCGTGTCCAATAAACGTAGCCCAAAGGAGGGTGAGCTCAAGAACAGAGCAAGGAGCTTTGATTAACAGAAACTCTCAGTCATGCTAAACCACCACCATGCCCACTCCCTCCCGACTCCTTCCCCGCCCTACTGCTCCAAGAGGCTAGGATTCTGGCTACCATGCTGTGATTCCAGACAGGACCCCGGGCATCAATCCAGCCTCCAAGCTGCCAAGACAACGGGGTTCCTGTGAGGGGGACCTGCGTCCCTGAGCCCTCCCATGGTAGCTGAGCTCAAGAGATGCAAGCCTAGCCCACTGCTAACTCTAGGGACTCCAAGACTGCCTCTCCTCCCCCAAAAGCACCAAGCCAGCAACTCTCTGCCACCAGTCTGGCCTGAGAAATTAACAGAACGAGAGCGGAGAGTAGGGTTTGCACCTACAGACAGGAGAAAGCAAGCTGTTCTTTTTTTTTTTTTTTTTTTAAAGCAAGCTGTTCTTGAGATGCAAAATGAGCCCGGGGGCCTGGGCCCGTGTGGCTAAGGAGCCAGCTTTGAAAGGGTAGCATCTGGCCAAGCAGGGGCTGGCTCTGAGGTCTGACCACTAGTAGCCACCAGTGACCACGGAGCTGAGGAAGGAACAGCTCCAGCATCCAGCGGCTCAGGGCCTTCCAGCGCACTGGCCAGGCCCCAGCAGTGCGTCCTCTTGTCACGGGTCTGTGCGCTTGAACCTCCAGCAGGCTGGACTGGGTTAGGATCCTTCTTTTCCACTCCACCTTCTCCTCTCCCCCTGGCAGGGGCGGGCATTCTGGAGAGCCACGGGAGGCTGAAGTGGGGATACATTTAGTTTGGGATCAGTGGGATATATTTACGTGGCTTTCAGTCACTTCTGAGTACATTTATAGCCAGCCATCCCAAATGCACAGATGACCTCCGGGAAGTCTCCTTCTGCCCCCGTACCTACTTACCCGATGATGTGATGCAGCAGGATGTGGCCAGGGGTGGTGGTCCCATATGAACAGGGCTTCCAGTGCCCAGCACCAGAAAGGAGGGTGATGGAGGACAAATGAGGTTTGAACAGACAGAGTCAGAAGGTTTTCTGTGGCAAATTTTCCCCATCATCAGATATGTAAATTTTCAAATAGAGGATGTGATTCTCACCAAAGTCTTACCAAAATGGAAATTCTGTCAGGAACCTACTACTTGATGATGCAACATATAATAAATACACCATATTTTTTTCGCCTTCAACGTTAATTATGAGAAATTTATGAGAATTCCTAACCTTATAAATTTTAAAGCTATAGTCCCAAACTAGCAAGTCTGTGCTGAAGCTTCATGCTTGATCAGCCCAATAAATCAGATGCATCAGGCGCCTGGGTGGCTCAGTCGTTAAGCGTCTGCCTTCGGCTCAGGTCATGATCCCGGGGTCCTGGGATCGAGCCCTGCATCAGGCTCCCTGCTTGGTGGGAAGCCTGCTTCTCCCTTTCCCACTCCCCTTGCTTGTGTTCCTGCTCTTGCTATCTGTCAAAATAAATAAAATCTTAAAAAAATAAAAAAATAAAATAAATAAATCAGATGCATCTCATCCTGATGACATCTGGTAGTTCCAGACTTTACAGATGGAAGGACACACAAAACTGCCACCCAAGCAACAAAACAACCTGAAGAAACCCATTTTCAGGTGACAGAATTCCCCAACTGACTCATTTACAAGTCATGATTAAAATGTGTAACCCAGGGGCACCAGGGTGGCTCGGTCGCTTAAGCATCTGCCTTCGGCTCAGGTCATGATCCCAGGGTCCTGGGATCGAGTCCCGAGTCGGGCTCCCTGCTTGGTGGGGAGTCTGCTTCTGCCTCTCCCTCATGCTCTAATAAATAAAATCTTAAAAAAAAAAAGTCTTGGGGCGCCTGGGTGGCTCAGTCGTTGAGCGTCTGCCTTCGGCTCAGGTCATGATCCCATGGTCCTGGGATCGAGCCCCGCATCGGGCTCCCTGCTCTACGGGAGGCCGGCTTCTCCCTCTCCCACTCCCGCTGCTTGTGTCTCTCTCTGT
>NC_138373.1:4402712-4450946 GCF_054177405.1 Leptonychotes weddellii | reverse complement strand
GCAGACTCCCTGCTGAGCAGGGAGCCCGATGCGGGACTCGATCCCGGGACTCCAGGATCATGACCTGAGCCGAAGGCAGTCGCTTAACCAACTGAGCCACCCAGGCGCCCCAACATAGAGGTAATTTTTAAATGCATTCCAATGACTTTGTATGCATATTATTTCCAGATAATTCTATTTTTCAGAATGTTTTATCATTCAAAAATTCAAACATGATGGGAAGGAAGTATCCAGGCTAAAATATCTTGATTTATAAGAAATGCATTATTTGGTCACTCAGTTGACTAAAATATCTCAGATACACCTGGTCTTCATCCACGGTTCCTGAAAATGCATCAGAGCCGTAAGGTGAAATGAGTGTCTTGTTATTAACCTTGTTATTAATGACTCTTAGACCTCACCCAAGGGTGCAGGCTGGTTGCCAGGACAACCACGTGATCAGAGGGTTAGAACTTTCCGGTCCCCACTCCTTATCACCTCCAGGGAGAAGGGTGAAGGTTGAAACAGTCAATGGCCAATGACTTAGTCAATCATGACCATGTAATGGAGCCTCCATAAAACCCAAGAGGACAGCTTCTTGGTCCTTTTCAGAGAGCTTCCACGCTTGGGGAATCGGAATGCTTCCACGTGCCATCAAGCCACACCCCAAGTTCCACAAGCACGGAAGCTCCTTGGCTGGGGACCTCACCCTAAGTATCCCTTCATCTGGCTGATTCCTATCCTTTATCACGTCCTTAAATAAGCCGGTGAACCTTGAGTGTTTCCCAGAGTTCTGTGAGCCACTCTAGCAAATGAGTCGAACCTAAGGAGGGGGTGGTCGGAACCTCCAAGCTGTAGCAGGCAGGTTAGAAGCACAGGTGAGAGCCCGGGGCTTCCCAATGGCCTCTGAAGTGGGGGGTGAGGAGCAGTCGTGCAGAACCAAACCCTTAACCTAGGGGATGCGATGCTGTCTCCTGGTGGACAGTGTCAGAACTGACTTGAATTCCCAGACACCCTGCTGGTGTCCGAAAAGCACTTGGTGTGCGGGATGCCCATCCCACGCTGTAATTGGGTCTAGGAACTCAAAAAACTGGCAAAATCCAAAACCAGAAGACGACGACAGGGGAAAGCTTCAAAATGTTTAAAAAAAAAAAAAAAATTTTTTTTTATTACAAGGAAACTTAAAACTGATGACAAATTTTTAAGATTCATTTGAGAGAGAGTGTATGTTGTGCGAGTGAGCGGCAAGGGGGGCAGAGGGAGAGAGAATCCTGAATGAAGCAGGCTCCCCACTGAGTGCAGATTCCCAGCTCCAGGCTCGATCCCAGGACCCCGAGGTCATGACCTGAGCCAAAACCAAGAGCCGGCCACTTAACCAACTGAGCCACCCAGGTACCCCTGATGACTGAAATCTTAAAGAAACTTTCCTAAATGATCAATAATTTTAAAAAATTTTTTCATTCAACCATCCTAGAGGAAAGACTGGATTATCTTTCTATTCTCTTTACAGCAAACTATGTTCCAAGAGTACTGTGATGGGAAGAGATGATCAATTAGCCAGAGTAGGCAACCCAAAACATAGGGGGAGAGTACTATAAAGCTGTGCCAAGAATAGAAAGGGATTGTAGGATTTTTCTGGGTTTTGACTTCTTTATGGTTTTATGAGGTTTTTAAAACTTATAAGCTGTTATGACTCTTTTCATCCTAATTTTCACTTTGCTAGCCAATTTTGTATTATTTTTCTTAAAGAGGGCATTCCAAATTGTACAAGTTTCAAGCCCCAGGAAATCTGGCTCCTCCCAGCTGACCACTTCCTTCTCTTCAGCCTGCCTCGCCCTTGGAAGGTTCACCTTTGAGATAAGGGACAGGGGGAGTGGCCGCCATGCCAGACCCCCCCTCCCCCTTACCTTATCTCCCCCCGGGCACACCGCCACCCATCCCAAGCCTTTCCACCTCAAAGACCTTCCTGAACATCTCTCCAAAAATACTTCAAAACAGTACAGGGATGAGTCACAGAGGACCCAAATTTCTAAAAAAAATACACTTTGCAAAATGGACCATCTCCTACCAACCCCTCCCCAAAAAGGCATTTGCTTCTTAAAGATTTTCCAAAATGTGGGCCCAAGATTTTAGTTAGGTAACTGTCCTCTAAATAAATTTTAAAAGCCAATGAAGAAGGGCGCCTGGGTGGCTCAGTCGGTTGGGCATCTGCCTTCAGCTCGGGTCATGATCTCGGGGTCCTGGGATCGAGCCCTGCATTGGGCTCTCTGCTCTGTGGGGAGCCTGTTTCTCCCTCTGCCTGCCACTCCCCCTGCTTGTGTTTCTCTCTCTCTCATTCTCTGTCAAATTAAAAAAAAAAAAAAAAAAAAGCCAAAGAAGAACACATAACCAGACCACGGTCCTTTTACCCAACGTGACCTTATCCCATGATCAAATTTATAGGTTTTTCTCCTCATGATGTGGAAGGTGAACACTCCACTTTAAGTTTTTTAGTGGTTACCTTTACTTTTTTATTATTTTTAAAAAAGATTTGATTTATTTGCCAGAGAGAGAGAGAAAACACAAGCAGGGGGGAGGGGCAGAGGGAGAAGCAGACTCCCGGATGAGCAGGGAGCCCGATGGGGGACTCGATCCTGGGAGTCCAGGATCATGACCTGGACATGAAGGCAGACGCTTAACCAACTGAACCACCCAGTCATCCCCCTTTATTTTAAAAAAAAACACACACACACACACTGCTACCTGCATTATTGTCAATGTCGAAAATAAAACAGGATATCCCTGCTTTGTAAGATGAAAAGGCTTTTACTGCCCCCCCCCCACTTCCTCCGCCTCCCCCACCACCCACTTCTCAGCTTCATCCGTGTAACCTGAGCCCAGATTTATTATTCATGGCAGCGTTATTGGATAACTGGGTGTTTTTTTTTAATTTTCACTACATACTTTCCCTTTTGAGAATCATTTACATTTGAATTTTTATCTACAACTGAATTTATAACTATTTAGACTTACATTTACATTTGAACAATTTCAGTGCAACACTGGTTATTTTGTATCACAAGTTTTCCCTTCCTGAGTCATTCCCAGTAATCTTTGAGCAGATCAGAATGTATCTTTGAAAAAGTTTTATGCAAGAAAAATTCACTGATGGGGACGCCTGGGTGGCTCAGTCAGTTAAGCGGCTGCCTTCGGCCCGGGTCATGATCCCAGGGTCCTGGGATCGAGTCCCACATCAGGCTCCTTGCTCAGCAGGGAGCCTGCTTCTCTCTCTCTCTCCCTCTGCTTGTGCTCTGTCAAATAAATAAAATCTTTAAAAAAAAAAAAAAGAAAAGGAAAAATTCACTGATGTTCTATCGGGAAGATTTCAAGTTACAGGTAGCAGGAAAAAAATAAAAAAAGGGAAGCTCAAATGGCCTTCCAACAGTAAAGAGTCATGGCTCAATGAAGTCCAAAGGCAGGGCAAGCTCCCACCAAAGGCAACGTGCTGATCCATCGTCTCTGTACCGTCAGAAAACATCGTTCTGTTGCCCTCACACATTAACACCACTTAAGCGTGATGGTTTCATTTCTGGTTACAACCACTCACACCCGAACTCTATGCCTTGGCTCCACAGTCTTCCGGCAATGTTGTAGGGGAGCCTAAAACCATCCTGCAGTTTCCTTCTTTGTAAGTACGCTTCCCCCCTTCTGTCTGTAGGTTACTATATTCTTGAAATTTAAAAATGGCACCAGCAAACACTTGCCCTTTTCCCCTCATTTCACCTAATGCAAAATGATGAGCTTGTTCGCCACACAAATGCAGCTGGGGTCCTTTTCCAGCTCAGAGAGACGTTTTTCCATGGTCTGACTACTGTTTCCATGATTTGTTTTCGGTAGCTTCTTCAGGAGCAATGCTTACTTAGATCACAGCACTAACTTAACCTTCTGCAGTGTAAACGTTGCTCTTCGTGGATCCTAATGGGAGTTTTAAAATTCTGCAAATGGGGAGCCTGGGTGGCTCAGTCAGTTAAGCATCTGACTCTTGATTTCAGCTCAGGTCCTGATCTCAGGGTCAGGAGATCGAGCCCCGTGTCAGGTTCCACGCTGAGCATGGAGTCTGCTTGAGATTCTGTCTCTCCCTCTATCCCTTGCCCCCACACTCTATCCCTTATATATATAGTTTGCTTAAAAAAATAAAAATAAAGCACTTTCCCTACATTTAAAATAAAGTAAAAATAAAATTTCCGTGAGTGCATTTAGTACCATTACAGTTTCTTCCTCTCCACTCATGCATCTTGCTTCATCTGCCTCCCAACCAGCTAGTTTTCAGTTTGGTCAACTGCCTTATCTCATGTGTCAATCACTATGTCAGAGTCTGTCTTGAGATTTATTAAAAACTGCACAAAGCAGATTTGACCTGAAATTTACTCTAGTTTCTGTAATTAACCTTTCTCAAAATTATATTTTCCTCTGCCTCAAAAATTATATTCCTGCCACCCCCCCCATACCACACCACTTATTTTATTTTGGCAATGGGTTGTTTGGGTTTTCTTTTTTAATTTAAACGATCATACCCAGGCCCAATTTCCCCCCAGAACAGGACGGCTGGTCTCCACAGGACGCTGTTGAGTTTGGTGGTTTGTCCAGCTCTAAGCTTGTAAGGGAGAGGGCTGAGCCATTATAAATGCATCACCATTCGTGGTGGGAACTTCATCTCTGCAAGTCTGCTTCTCTGTGAGGCAACCGGTGGTTCTGGGATCTCATTTCTGTGCAAGATTCTCTGTCTGGCAAGGCTTCTGCTCCAGACAGATGGGGTGCTGCCCACTGCGCCAGGGAGGATGGCTGCAGAGCCAGGGAGAAGCCCTGCTGAATCCGAGCACGTGCACGCCACACGTGTCCTCGGGCTGCCCAGTTCTGCTGCCCCCAGATCCTGCTGCTCCTGCAGGAGGCCTCACCCACCCCCTGCTCCCAAATCCACTGAGCCCACAGCAGGTCCTCTTCCTTAACAGTGGCTCGCAGCCCTGCCCTCAGGAGATGGTGATGAGTCAGCCCCATTCAGTGTTCCCAGATTTCTTCGCTAGTCACCTGCACCGGACCCGCGACTGGAGGGAGGAGAGGAGGAGGGAGCGCTGGGGTTCTGGCCACATCTCCCCTGCAGGCCTCCGACAATCCCGTGTCACTGTTCTATTTAAGAATTCCCGTTCTTCGGTGGTCAGCCGTTCTTTCTATAAAAAATGTTGCATTAAGTTTTCTCCCTCACGTTGTTGAGTTTTTTTTTTCCTTCTGTCTGGAGGTTCTCGTGGTCTGTGCATGTTTAAAAATGACATGTAGCTGGTCGTGTGGCTTCCCCTAGTGCGGCAGAAGGTTCCTTTTCTCACTGGATTCCTTCCTGAACGGGAAAGGCCATTATGTTCTCTATCCCATGAGCAAAGCCTGGTCACTGGCAGGCTTCACTCCAGGATGAGAAGTCAGGGAAATCGCCTGCAGGCTGAAAAGCCTCCGTAAGACAGAGGAAAAAAAGCTTTACTTGGGGTGCAGGCACATACCCAGGGAGCCCCAATTCTCCCCAGAGACCACCATCTCTGTAAAGAAATATTCGCCTGAGGGTAAAATGCTATCAACCGCCTGCTTCCAAAGAAGGGAGAGAAGGCCAGAGGGAGAGGACACTGGGGCACAGCGGCCCCCACAAGGGCGAATTCCCCGCGTCTGCAGCGCGGTCCACACTCACCCACCCTCAGGCCGCCGTCCCCAGCCCAGCCCACCCCGCTGCCTCCACACCCTCATTCTGCCCTATCTGCGGACAAGCTTCCAATTCCTCGTTTCTTCCCTAAGTCTTTCCAACTCTCCTCTACTGACGGTCGCCTCCCAGTGCCCGCTGGCATCCCCCATGACTTCCTGTCCTATCGTCTGCTGGGCGTTCAGGGGGCGTGGGGGACTGAGGACAGTGTGCTCGCCTACGTCCACGACTGGGGTCACTCCCGGCAAAGCCTCACCGAACCCGAGAGGTCGATCCTTCAGGCTTCTGTTAACAGTTTTCAGTACAGCTCCCTGAGAAATTCAGTTTCTTGAACCTACAGGCTGGTCTTCAGAGGGTAAAAATGGTCTGCAGACAACACGGTTCTGCTTTGGAAGCAACTACGCACGATCATAAACTCGGGGCTTAGCACACAAGGACGCAGTTCGGCCCTTCTACAAATAACAGGGTTGAAAATCAACTTAAATCTTCTCAGTGGGAAGAGAACACATGCACACCTCAGAACCCTCAAGACGGCATTCAAGCCACAGATTCGACCACGTGACAGGTAAGCACCATCTCTCCACCCGACTCCCAACAGGAAAGCAGATCCAAGTCTCGGGGCCACTCATAAGACAATATAGGTACTTTATCCTGAACCATGTTACAGTATGGACAGACCTGGAAAACGGAATCAAGCTACCACATGGAAGAACCTACTAAGCGAGAGAAGCCAGACACAAAAAGCCACACACTATGCGATTCCATTTACATGGATGTTTGGAGCAGGAACATCCACAGACACACCAGGGAGATCCGTGGTCGCCAGGGGCCGGGGAAAATGACCACTACTGGGGGACAGGGTTTCCTTCTGAGGTGATAAAAACGTTCTAGGGGAGCCGGGCTGGCTCAGTCAGTACAACATATGACTCTTGATCTCAGGGTTGTGAGTTCAAGCCCCATGCTGGGTTGGAGATTACTTAAAAATAAAATCTTAAAAAAATTCTGGGGTGCCTGGGTGGCTCAGATGGTCAAGCCTCCGACTCTTGGTTTCGGCTCAGGCCATTATCTCAGGGTCCTGGGATCGAGCCCCTCTCCCCTGCCCTCTGCTCCTGCCCGTCCTTGGGCGGGGGGGGGGGGGGGGGGGGGGGGGGGGCGGTGCACGCACACTCGCGCGCACTCTCAAATAAATCTTTCTTAAAAAGTTCTAAAATTAGGTAGTGGTGGTGGCTACACAACTTTGTGAATATACTAAACCACTTTAAAAGGGCGACTACTATGTTAGGTGAGTCACAGTTCAATTTTTAACAAAAGATTAGGTACTTCATCACCAAATCAGTCCCAAGGGTCACGATCCCTGACTCCTGTAATACCTTTGTCGGATCAAACATTCCTTCAAGAACAGAAGGGCCTCTGATACAGCAAACGAAATCATTTCTGAATCTAAGAAGCTACCAGGCTACTCTCAAAAAACAAACAAAACAAAAACAAAACAAAACAAAACCCTTTGAGTAAAAATGGAGGAGGAGAGAGAGAGGAGCAGCGTAGGAAGCTTCTTGAATGGTTACAAAAATGTGTCTTTCAGTGGGAGGCAGAAAAGGGTAATTTGTGAGAACCCAGGAGACTGAGCCCACCTACTGTAAAATAGGCAAGGATTCCTAAAAATGTGGTTCATGCTGGTACTGATAGAGCAACGACCTGAGAAAGAGAACAAAGTTTTCTTAGATTTGTTCAGTAGTCCTTGCTGATTACATCCACTCAAGTGGCTCGGGTTTATTTTTTCCTACAAAGTTTCAGCAGCCTTAGGACACTGAACAGTATTTTTGTGCTGAATAATAAATCAGGTTATTGTGGATGCCCAGAACCACAGAAATGTAAAGAGACCGTCTAAAAATAGAGCATGGCATTTCAAGGAAACCTGTTCACAAAAACTGAATCTCAAAAGAACAAGTCGGAAGACTGCTACAGGGCTGCCCGATTTCTTCACAGGCAGCCCTGGTCTCAAATAGCCCCCAAACAGGATGTCTGGCTACAATTAGAAGCAATCTGAGAAATCTGACCTCCTTCGCATAAAAAAAGAAAAACAAAATGTTGGAGACACACAAGTATGTGAAAATCACTGGTCTTATGATAATTACATTTATCACAAAAGCTATTTTGAAACATATAATCCACCTTCAGCGACAGGGTGATGATATGCACTTGGTCCTCACAGGACAGAGCTGATCAAAGATACAAAGCTTTTAGAGTAATGACATCAAGGCAGACCTGCAAATTTGAAATTTAATGTGACCAAACTGCTGATTCCGCACTTACCTGCTCTCTGGTAAATACACACATAGGAGACTACCGAACGGACCTAAGGAGGGAGAGCTAGGCTCCCTTCTAGGGACTACTACTGCCTCTCCACCAGCCAGAGCGGTACTGTGATGAGTCCCTGTCTCGTGTGACACGAGGGGGGCGGGGGGGGGGCAGTTCGGTCTGTGGGTTCTCACAGCTCCTGTTTTCTGCCTCCTACTGAAAACAAGACTCAGCCTTGAATATATATTCTCTGGTTACACGGTTGTATACATAATATGATTAAGAGGGAAGAATTAAAACGCCTACTGGACTAGTCACAAAGTGAGTACTTCAGGGTGGAATCCAAACCAGCCGTCTGAAAGGGAGACTCCTAGATCCTGTCGCGGGTTCTTGAATACTTTTATAGAGTGTCACTTTCTTTCCCACCCTGCCCTTTTCCTTTACTGAATTTTCATACAATGAGTTTGCTATAACCATCACCGGATATACTAACAACAAAAAAAAAGTTACAGCTGGATCCTGTATTGGTCTCAGCTGCAGCTAAAGTTAAAAATGTTTAAGGCCTATAGGAAAGGGAGGAGGGAGGGGGAGGGAGGGGGGATAAAGAGGGGAGGGAAGAAGAGGGAAGGAGGAGGAGGAGGAAGGAGGGGGGACTCATTCCTAAGAGATTTCAGGTTTGTTCTTCATCCAAGGACCTGGCAGCAAAAGCTGCTCTTTTGTATTATGTAAATAAAGTTTGTCTTACTAAATTTTCCAATTCTGAAACTTGTTTCTTTATAAAGCCATGGCCACATATTAAAATAAAATTCTTAATCACCTCCATATGAGGGTAGGTCTAACAAACCACTGTGTATGTTTCTTCCAAGTTCACCCACGCACATATTCCATTGATATCTGAGCCACTTAGTAACTACTTTTGGTTACTGGTCTAATCCACATTTACCAAAGAACAAGAAAAATGAATGTGACTTTGACCTTGAATCGAGTAGACGATTTTAACATATTTATAATTTCAAGAAATGATATTAAAGAAACCAAAGCACCTCTCTCTTCTGTTTACACATGTAACCTAGATTACAGGATGCAAATGATATGAGGCAATCGGTCTGGACGCTTCAAGAAAAGTCACCATCACCCCCCCAAAAAACAATTGTTTTAAAGAGGAGACATAACTAAATACAAGGTGTAAACCCTGACTAGAGCCTAGATAAGAAAAACCGATATAAAACTTTTGGGGGAAAGCAGAATTGGGACTGTATGTGGACGGATATCACAGAATTACTGCTGGTTGTCTTCAGCATGGCAGGGCCGTGGTTATGAGGAAAATGTCCTTAGCAGATGAATGCTGACTATTTAGGGATAAAGTGTTATGACGTATGTAACTTTTTTTTTTTTGAAAGATTTTATTTGACAGAGAGAGACACAGCAAGAGAGGGAACACAAGCAGGGGGAGTGGGAAAGGGAGAAGCAGGCTTCCGCGGAGCAGGGAGCCCGATGCGGGGCTCGATCCCAGGACCCTGGGATCATGACCTGAGCTGAAGGCAGACGCTTAACCGACTGAGCCACCCAGGCGCCCCTGACGTATGTAACTTAACTTTCAAATGATCCGCACCCTACCCGCCAAAAAAAATTACAGTTTATATGTATGTAGAGATAAAGCAAATGTGGCAACATTTTAGCAACTGGTGAATTAAGGTGACATATGGGTGTTCTTTCAACTTTGCTGTAGGTTTGAAAATTTTCGAAATACAAAGCTGAGGGAGGAAAGATAGAATCATCATATTGGCAATTATCAGTTATTCCTAAACCTGAATACAGCAGCCCCTCCAGTTCCGTCCGCTTAGTACATCAAGGTGGGCAAGGGGCTTTCCATGTCGATGACCACGTTCTAAAGGCCTGCTAATTGCTTGGGATTTCTGACAGATTCTTCACTCAATAATTCCACTTGGGTTTTTTCAGGTCAGTTTTACATACCGGAAGAGGGAAGCTTAAGGAGATTATGCACACAGGCTCATGGCTGGAAGGACTGGAGCTGCATATATTTACTTAAAAAATATGTCAACATCAATCAGTTCTACCAGTTAAACAAACTTAAGTGTACACAGAGTAGAGACACAAATTCCCAGAATCAAGCATTTGACATTACAGCTGTTTTCTGCCCTGAATATCCTTCAGTGGCTGAGCTGACACAGCAAACAGACAGAAATTCTGCAATCTTAATTCCCTTAATTAATGAGACCACAAGGGGAAGGGGCCCCTCCGATCCCACAGGACTGAGATTATCTGGGAAGGAATGGCTACATGATTCATCCCAACAGAGTCAGCCACAAAGAGGTATGGCCAAGAACAAGGAAGGCTTGCCCAGCACAGCCAAGATCCTACGGCTCCAGACTCTGACAAATGGAAAGTAACGGTCTCTGGATGGAGGGACGGATATTAGCAAAAAAAGTTTCAGTAAAACATGCAGAAATAGTCTTATAAAATTAAGGGTTTATGGGGCGCCTGGGTGGGTCAGATGGTTAAGCGTCTGCTTTCGGCTCAGGTCATGATCCCAGGGTCCTGGGATCGAGCCCCACATCGGGCTTCTGGCTCAGCGGGAGCCTGCTTCTCCCTCTCCCCATGCTCATGCTCTCTATCTCTGTGTCTCAAATGAATAAATAAAATCTTTAAAAAAAAAATTAAGGGTTTATACTAAAAGCCAGATTCCCCTCTCGAGCATTTATTTGGGTAAGAGGTTCAGGTTAGTATTACCACCCAGGCTTGGCCATTAATCTCTTGAACCAGTGAAAGTCATTAACTTAACTCTTTAAGGAAAATGGCTCTTCTGTCAAATCTGTTCCTCAAATTCCCAGTCAGCAATCGGATGTCTCTTAATTGCAAAAACTCACAAGATAAAACCATGGAAGCCAAGCTAATATGACTGGAGAACTCCTAAGATGGTCTCCCCAAGGAGACACGCCAGCCACGGGCTCAGCCATGACTCCAGGACTCGGAACTCCCAGGCAGGCCTGCACCACATCTGCAGGTGGCTGGAAGGAGTAGCGTAGCAGGCTTCAACCTCAAGAGTGAAACTGGTTTTCACCCTACCCCAAACCTTCACAGATAAAATGGAAGAGGGAGATAAAGTTTCTAACGCAGAAGCAGCCTGGACACTTCTGCAATAGACAGTCTTTATCATCTTGACATGCAGGATAGTCTGTTCTTTGCCACGATCTTCATACTTGATGGGAAAGACAAAAAGAGAAGGCTCCAGGCTCCCCTTCTGCAGCACGAAAAGGAGGGAGGCAGTGCAGGGAGGTAAGAGACACTTTAATCCTGAAACCTAATGTCTAAGCACTAACAGCAGCAGAACCCAGGGGAAGTATCTCAGCTTATGTTCTTTCCAGATTAAAAAAAAAAAAAAAAATTAGTCATGTTCTGCATGTCCAGCCAAATTACTGGGCATCTGCGAGGCAGAACCACCACTGGGGTGCCGAGTGAGCGTGGGAGACACACGCACTGGGCTGCCTCTGTCCACCAGGAGGAGGGTCTGTGAAGGAAGAGTCAGAGCACCTGGAGACTGATGCGACCACAGAAGGAGGAGAGAAGGCATCTTTCTTTCAGAAAAATAAAAATGCGCCGGTAACCATTTGACTAGTATACAGCTTGGCCACTATTTTAAATGAAAATGCGAATTTAGAAACATGTTACTTTGGGGATGCACAACAGACGCTCTGCGAGTCCCGAGAACATGCCACATTTTGGAAGAACACTTATCCAATATTAAGATTCCTTCTGTGTGGGCAATGAAAGACACCATTTTATTCTCAGGATGCTCTGCACTCTCAGAAGTGCGGTCATATACTGGGAAAGTCTGCAACCACTTGTCCCTCCCACACTTGGGAAATACAGCCTCACCGTGTGAACAGGCCAAATGCTTCAAAGTCACTAAAATCCTCCAATTTTCCCATACTCTAACACAAACAAAAATGAATTCATTTGTCTCAATTGAAAAAAATTTTAATTTAATTACTAAAACTTGGAAAAGGACATTCTTGATCATTTGATTTCCTCTCTGCTAAGAACTAAAAAGGAAGTCCTGTCCTCTAACGGAATAGTAAATGGCCAATGTCCACCACTTTTGATTGCTGTGTTTCAAAATGTTCGTGTTAAAATAAATGTAATCATAAGGAATTGCCAAATGAAACTACGAACGGATCTGTAAGCATATGAAAATATATTTTGTCTTATTAAAGCATTCATCTCAAAAAGAAAATATAACCCCGCTCCGTCCTTAAAGTGATCAATACATATGCTTGATGAATACCCGTGGAAGAAAAGAGGGAACGAGATCCTTGCTGAGCGGATGACACGATGGACCTGCCCCTGCTACAGCAAAGATCTGGCAAGATGCCTGAGCTCCTTACAGAACGTCTCTCAACCATGTAAACAAGAAGGGCATTTATCGTCCCGCGTGACAGGAAGTGTGGACACAGGGAGGCTCCGGGTGGGTGACATTCAGCAACGCAACCACATCCTCAAGGATCCAGCTGGTCATCCTCGGCATACAGATGGATATGAGGGACATCATGAATGTAAGCTGGCCACCCGACCAGGCCAACAAAGCCCATCCAAAGACAAGGAACTGTTTCTTATTTTTCTAAGAACAAAGAAACTTTTCCAAGAAGTCCCCCTGCAAACCGCCCTTCACAGCTCACTGGCCAGACTTGGGTGACACTCTCCTCCTCTGATCAATCAATGATAAAAAGGGATTTCCTTCCCTGGCTTATACCTTTTAAGATTCATTCTCTAGTGGTGATAAGCTCCCCTTCCCTAGGAGTAGATATCTGAACAAATCAGGGTTCTTTACAAGGAAGAAAGGGAGGATGGATCTGCGATAGGGGACCAATAGTGCCCCAGAGTCAAGTACGCCCCCACAACCACCAACTGAATAGCAACGGGCAACACAGAAATGAGCCGTTCGATCATTCCTTCTCCTGCCGCTCAAAAATATCTAGATCCTATTTTATGGCTTAAAATCAAGGGCTGTTGGGCGCCTCGGTGGCTCAGATGGTTAAGCGTCTGCCTTCGGCTCAGGTCATGATCCCAGGGTCCTGGGATCGAGTCCCACATCGGGCTCCCGGCTCGGCGGGGAGCCTGCTTCTCCCTCTGACCCTCTCCCCTCTCATGCTGTTTCTCTCTCGCTCGCTCTCTAAAAAATAAATAAAATCTTTAAAATCAAGGGCTGTTATTTAAAAGTTACATTTTATAGAAAGGTAAGAAATATTTAATAATTTTTTAAAAAATCTCTCAACCACCCTAACACTTAAATCAATTATAGAAGCAGCTAAATAGTTACTGCTTTAATGAACCCTCCTATTATCAAATTGTGGTTTTAAGGAACCTCGAGAATGTAAAATAATAAATGCAACCCAGATGTTCACTAAAAAATGAAAACAAGATTGTTTTTACTTCATAGCAACCAGTAGGTCAACCCATTTCCTCCTTCAGAGAATTCTCAGAGGACCACAAACTCCACTCAAAGACCATGTGTTTCGTATGTATCTGTCCACAGAAAAAGGAAACTCTGCTGTCCAAAATAAACAGAGAATATTATATGTTCCCATGAAAGTGAATTAGAAAATTGCAGTAAGGCTGGGTTTACACACTGCCAAACATCTGGATGAAAACTGAAAAAAATCACTAATTACCTAGATATTGGGAAATACTTTTCAATCATCATCAAAATGTCCAGTTTTATAGCCAACTTCTGTTTTTATTTATTAATTACAGAAATAAGTTTTTCAAAAAGAGTACAGTATTAAAAATAACCCTGAGAGTTAAAGACGGAACTTATTTTCTACTATTTGAACAGTGCTCCTGGTGACTTATTGAAAACTAAGTCAGCTCAAAGAGTAAATTTGCTCTGTGAAAGCAAATTACCAAATCTTCTTAGACAACTAAACTGACTCAGGTGAGTCTAATATTTACATAATAGTCTATTTATCCAAAATAAATGCTTGCAGAATTGTCTCCAGCCACATTATAAAACCCTGCAGAATCTGGTATCTATTCTATCGTGTCAGTTGGGGAGCTGACTACAAGATGTTGGTAAGTTTGATTAACTTCAAAAATCAGGATGGAGAGCCATGTATCTTCTACTCTCATTTAAGTGATTTACTCTTCTCCCACAGCTCCAAAAGCGATTCTACTTTAAGCAGCTTTTCGGCTACTTTGACAAAACCTATCTTTTTCACGTCACACGTGTCAATGGTCCCACCTCGCCGCAAACTGATACACCTGCTTCCTAAAGGATGTGCAGGTAACTTTTTAAAATTAATCCGTCTCTCATGAAGTTATTCACGCTAAAAGCGTGACCGTGCCAACAGCAACACTGTGCTCACTCACCTGGTATGAATTACTGTTGGTCCTCTATCAAAATGATTTACCTAACAAACGTTTCAAGGCAAAACACACACGCCTTTCCCCCCTCCCCCCCCCGCCCCCGCCGAGCCCCACCCCTGCAGCCTTCCGGCCATTCTCATCATGGGGGCAAACTTCCACCCAGGGGCATGGGGCAGGCTTTTCCTAAAGCATGCAAACATCTTTCCAGGTCCCTCCTCAGCCTGCTCCCTACCTTTCCTCCAACCCAGTAGACACTTCTCTAGCCTCGTTTCAGTGCAATCTCAAGAGCATCCAGTGCAGCTGACCACCCTCTCTTCTGAAAACAGGGCTCCTCCTTTAACTTCTGCACGAACCCCACAACCTCCGAGGAGCCCTGGACATCTCTGGCTACCCTTTCCCGGTCTCCTTTACTGGGCTGTCCCCAGCCCAGGGACTTTCCCCTTTCTCTCGACTCTCTCCCCTACGTGATCTCATTCATCCAGTCCCATGAACTTCCGAACGCTTATCTCCCAACCCGGTCAGCTCTCTAAGCCTCCGAGACTCTTCCAGCTGCCTGCCTTCCTACCATCCCCACTGGGATGTCTCACTAACTGGTCCAATTCTAAATACGAAAACTGAACTCCTGAGACGATGCTGCCAGTAAAAGCGGACTAGTTTGTGACAGACCAACCCGTCTGCCAAGAACAATGAAAAGAGCTGAACAGGGGCGCCTGGGTGGCTCATTTGGTTAAGCGACTGCCTTCGGCTCAGGTCATGATCCTGGAGTCCCTGGATCAAGTCCCGCATCGGGCTCCCTGCTCAGCAAGGAGCCTGCTTCTCCCTCTAACCCTTCCCCCTCTCATGTACTCACTCTCTCTCTCGCTCCCTCAAATAAATAAATAAATCTTTTTAAAAAAAAAGAAAAAAGAAAAGAGCTGAACAAATTACAAGAAACAACTGTGTGAAGGTATCAGGGAGCTACCAATACAGGGCGGACTCAGGAGGCCAGGATCCCAGAGGCAAGTGCAGAGAGGAGAGCCTACCTTGAGACATTTGCCAATTCACTGCAGAAACTGAGAGGCCAAGAATCTAAGCAGAAACAAGTGGTGGAGAATCTGAGTAGACCGGCAGAGCCTCCAGCAGTCTTCGAGGACCAGGGGAGAGTTCAGGGGCTGCCAGATAGAAGGAGCCTAGTAAACACCCCAGGCTTTCAGCTGGGACCACCAGAGAGCTACCCCAGGAGGGGGCAAACCAGAAGCATACCAATGCTCACAACTCCAAAGTGGTGTTTCCCCGACCTTTACTACCTGCCAGAAGCCTCCCTTGAGGAGAATTGCCCGAGTCTCAAATTATCTCTACAATTTTCCATACTCATTGTCTACAGGTTAATTAATAGGTATGTCTAGAGTCAGGACCCCATGACTGAAAACCAAGGGTAGAACAGACAACAGAATACACTCACAAGCTATCCAAATATTGACATTATCAAACATGGACTTTATAATAACCATGATTAATCGAACAAGGAAATTAGTTTACAAGATGAAAAGTTTCAGCAGAAAATTGGAATCTAAAAAAAGAATCAAAGCTGAAGAAGGCAGTAACTGAAATTCAGAACTCAAGAGATGGGTCCACTGCAGGGTCAAAGCCAAAGAAAAGATGAGTTTACTGCAATATGGGCCAGAAGGAAATATTCAGAGGGAAGCATGGACAGATAACGAGGATGAAGAACGCAGAGAAGAGTCTGAGAGACACAAAGGACATGGTGACAAGGTGGAGTCCCAGAAGGAGAGCCAGGGAATGCAGCCAAAGGAGCAAATGAAGAGATAATGAGCAGCAATTCTCCAAACCTAGTGTAAGATTAAGCCTTGTCACGGCACCACCAAGAAGCAGAACCACCACTGCCAATCCCGACAAGGGCAGATTCAAGGAAAACCACATCTGGACACATCATAGTAACAGCTGAAAAGGAAAGGCAAGGAGAAGAATCTTAAAGGCGGCCAAAGCCCGGGTGGGGCGGGAGACGGGGGGACGACGACGACATTACCTTCCAAACACGACGACACAAACAGTGGACTTCTCAACAGACTCAATGGAAGCCAGAGGCAATGAAATGAGGGTCAAAACACTGCAAGAAATTAACTCGATAACCTACAACCGTACACCCAGTGAAACTATCCTTCAAAAGTGGGGGCAAAGTAATGACATTTTTGACCAAAAAAAAAAAATCTTCCAAATGGCTTTCTCCTAGCCCCGCCTCCCCAGACTTCTGATTCTCAGGCAGCATCACCACCTTGTCACCTGAGCCGAACGAACCTGGAAGTCCTGATTCCTGCACCTCTAGCCTCCCAGCTGTCAGCACATCCATCTGATTCTCCAAAATACACCTCGTCACTGGTGAAGCCATGCAGCGTTCCTTACTCGGGAGACAGGCCAACGTTTGGGAGTCTGATGAGTGCCCAGAGTTGAGGAGCATGCTCCCAATGAGAAAGCAATCTGTCGGCAGGTACGGAAACCAAACGCCTGCCATGCCCGCACGTGCGATTCCAGAGCTACCCTCTAGAAAAACTCCCCCAAGTCTGCAAAAGCAGACAAGCCGAGTTCACCGAGGTATGTAACAATGTAAAGTCCACATCAAAGTCCAACACGGGACAAGATAAATAATAAAATCTGATAGCATGGTAACGTGGATAATCTCCAATGCAAGCTGCAGAACACACCAGACAGCATGATGCCATTTTTATAATTTCAAACAAACCAAGAAGGCTCTTCACCTTGTTCATAGGCACACATCTATGCTTAAGTATAAAAACCTGCCCAATCCCCCAGGCTGTTTTAGACGGGCTGGTGAAGGAAGCAGACCCGCGGACAGAAAGCTGGATGGAGGGGCGCCTGGGTGGCTCAGTCGTTAAGCGTCTGCCTTCGGCTCAGGTCATGATCCCAGGGTCCTGGGATCGAGCCCCGCATCGGGCTCCCTGCTCCGCAGGAAGTCTGCTTCTCCCTCTCCCACTCCCCCTGCTTGTGTTCCTTCTCTCTCTGTGTCTCTCTCTGTCAAATAAATAAATAAAATCTTTAAAAAAAAAAAAAAAAGCAAGCTGGATGGAGCCAGCAAGCACGCAGCAGATACTCAGGGTCCGCGGGGGACAGCGCGCCCAAAGGCACCAAGACAGGGCGTGCCGGGCACGTTCACAGAAGAGCACGGAGACCAGCGTGGTAGCGAAGGTGGGAGGAAACCTCAGAGAGGCAGCGGGGGATGAGAGCAGGGCCAAGGACAGCCCCCAGGCAAGAATGGTTTTTACGTTTTTAAAGGGTTATTTAAAAAAATAAATAAGAAACATCTGTGACGGGATGTGGCGTACAAAGCCAAAACTACTTACTACCTGGCCCGCTTACGGAGAAAGCTCACAGCCCTGTGGACTAGAGCACAGGAAATCTGCCCTGATGGGTCCTGGGGGCCACGGTCCAGTCTGTAGAGGGTTCTAGGCTGAGGACAGTGCAGACTCAGAGAGGGTGACAGGGTCTGCTCTGAAGGGATCGCCGACGGCTGTGCAGACAAGGACGGCGGGGGAAAGCATCAGAAGGCGAAGACAAAAGCAGCAAAAGACGGCCCCAAAATTTTCACCAGAGCAACAATGCTGCCATATGCAGAGATGGAGATTTACCTGTAAAGCTTGATTTTTTTTTTTTACAAAAGACCTAAAACAATGTCACAAAACATTAGCAGCTATTCTACTAACTGAGCAATGGGAAAATGAGTGTCTTTGTTTTCTGTACTTTTCTGTGTCCTTACAGAGGCCTGTCATATATATATCTTTCCCGTCACTGCTGCCCCGGCTGCCCATTCCCCCATGCTCGTGAGACTCTCACCTGACCACCTGCAATGCTCCCACTCCTGCAGTGGGGTCCCCAGGTCCTCCCTCCCCTCCTGCGATCCATCCTACACTCAGTGGCCAGGAACACTCTTCTTAGAAGGGCAGAGGGTGCAATGCTGAAGAACGTGGCCCCTGGAGCCAGAATACCTGGACTCGAATCCCTGCCCCACCCCTCACCAGCTGTGACATGTGACGCAAGTCGCTCAGCTTCCCCGTGCCTGCAATTTCCAGCTTCATCTGCAAATGGTGACGAAGTTACGTGTCTGACAGGGTAACTACCAACAGTAAGTTAAGATACATAAGGCACACAGTACAGGACCCCATGCACAGAGAGCATTACATAAACACTAGCTAAAAGTATTGAAACATAAGTCAAATGTCATTGCCCTGTTTAAAATCCTTCGTTTGCTTCACGTGCTTAGAACAAAATGTGAATTCCTTACCTACTGAAGCTGCTCCTTCCACCCCGCTGCTTGTCCCACTGTCCCTTTAGGCTGCACCTGTCAGAGAACTTCCTCCCCAAAGGCTTCCCCGGGCTACAGGCTTCCCCTGCCTCTCTCCCACTCCCCCTCAAACCCAGACGATTTCCTTTAACACAGCATAATCTGCAATTATTTTGTGTGTCTGTTTACCTTTCCTGTCTGTCTCCCATCTAAACAAAAGCTCTGGGAATTCAGGAAATTCATCTGCCTTACTCACCCTTGTGCTAATAAGCACAAGACCTGGCAATTGGTAGGGGCGTTATCAGTATTTGTTGCATCCATGTTCAAGAATATGCTCTAAGCATACTCTAAAAACACCTATCGTGTCACTTTTTTTAAAAAGATTTATTTAGGGGCGCCTGGGTGGCTCAGTTGGTTAAGCGACTGCCTTCGGCTCAGGTCATGATCCTGGAGTCCCGGGATCGAGTCCTGCATCGGGCTCCCTGCTCGGCGGGGAGCCTGCTTCTCCCTCTGACCCTCCCCCCTCTCATGTGCTCTCTCTCTCTCTCTCATCTCTCTCTTTCAAATAAATAAATAAAATCTTTAAAAAAAAAAAAAAGATTTATTTATTTATGAGAAAGCGGGGGGGAGGAATCCTGAAGCAGACTCCCCTCAGAGCCCCGGGCGGAGGTGGATCCCAGGATCCTGAGATCATGACCAGAGCAGAAATCCAGAGTCGGCCGACCAACTGACCAAGCCACCCAGATGCCCCTAAACACGGACTGAAAATATAAGTAACTTATTTTATGACTTTCTACATTTAGATTGTTGTTTGTTTGCTTGTTTGACTATATAAAAACGGTCGGAGGACGCCTGGGTGGCTCAGTCAGTTAAGCATCTGACTCCTGATTTCGGCTCAGGTCATGATCTCAGGGTTGTGAGATCCAGTCCCAGTCAGGCTCCGTGCTGGGCGTGGAGCCTGCCTAAGATTCTTTCTTCCTCTCCCAAGAAACAAACAAACAAAACCAACAACAAAAAACAATTCTCAAAAAGGGTATTTTCTGGGCGCCTGGGTGGCTCAGTTGGTTAAGCGACTGCCTTCCGCTCAGGTCATGATCCTGGAGTCCCAGGATCAAGTCCCACATCGGGCTCCCTGCTCGGCAGGGAGTCTGCTTCTCCCTCTCCCACTCCCCGTTTGTGTTCCCTCTCTCGCTGTGTCTTTCTCTGTCAAATAAATAAATAAAATCTTTAAAAAAAAAAAAAAAGGGTATTTTCTTACCAGTATACTATTTTTCTATGAAACTGTTTTCCAGTTTGGGAAGAAGTGGAAATAAACCTTTTTGGATTTCAAAAAATAAAAAGGCACAGAGCAACCGCTCCTTTGCACTTACATTCCCCACCTGCTCAGTTCCCACCACCCTCCCCAAACAGGTGAATGTAATTCTTGGTTTCTTATTTAGCCTTCCTGAGAACTTTCACACAAACACAGGCACTTCCTTTAAAAAAAAAAAAGGGAGGGGGCGCCTGGGTGGCTCAGTCGTTAAGCATCTGCCTTCGGCTCAGGTCATGATCCGAGGGTCGCGAGATTCAGCCCCACATCAGGGTCCCTGCTCAGCGGGAAGCCTGCTTCTCCCTCTCCCACTCCCCCTGCTTGTGTTCCCTCTCTGGCTGTGTCTCTGTCAAATAAATAAATAAAATCTTTAAAAAATAAAAAAAATGGTAGCATGCAATGCACATTTTCCTACACTTTGCCTTTGTAACTTAGTAAGATATTTTGGAGATCTTTCTACATCAATTCATAAGTGCAGGGGCACCTGGGTGGCTCCGTCGGGTAAGCGTCTGACTCTTGATTTTGGCTCAGGTCATGATCTCAGAATCCTGAGATCAAGCTCCGCAGGCTCCCGCATCAGGCTCCATGCTAGGCTAGGCATGGAGCCTGCTTAAGGTTCTTTCGCTCCGGGGCGCCTGGGTGGCTCAGTCGTCAAGCGTCTGCCTTCAGCTCGGGTCGTGATCCCGGGGTCCTGGGATCGAGCCCCGCATCGGGCTCCCTGCTCCGCGGGAAGCCTGCTTCTCCCTCTCTCACTCTCCCTGCTTGTGTTCCCTCTCTCGCTGTGCTCTCTGTCAAATAAATAAATAAAATCTTTTAAAAAAATAAATAAATTCCTAGAGCTGTTATCGCTGGCTCAAAGGATTTACATGCTTGCAATCGTTTACAAAGCTGCCGCGGCCCAGGGCCACGGTATCCATCGGGATCCACCCAGAGAAACAGAAGGCCCTCTAAGGAGCTGAAATGGAGGAAATTTCCTACAAGGGGTTGGTTGCACGCATGATGGAAAAGCCGGGAAGTCAAACAGGAAGTGGCAAGACAGCCCAGAGACCGGCAAGAGCAAGAAGCTGCTACCATCTCTAAGGTGGAGGGCTAAATGGCGGCGGTATTTCCAAGGCTCAGGGGGCTCCGTCAACGGGCAGGAGCTGGAGCCACAAGGAGACAGGGCAACTGCCAGGGACGGTCTGAGGCAGAACAAGAGGAGGAGAGAGAACCCGATTTCCCCTTCCTCCAGTCACAATCTCCCCCACCCCCACCAGCAGCTCCCATCGGCCAAACCTAGCCCCAGGCCAGCTGACCCAAAGATCTGGTAAATGTTGCCTGCAGGGGTGAGTCCCCTGGCCGGCCGGGGAAGGGCAAGCAATGGAGCTGAGCCAACAGGATATAGGCTGGCGCTGTAACTAATTTACCCTCCTACCACCAACAGATGGTTTCAAACGTGGGGGGGGGGGGTCCCTGCTTGCCTGACAGGTGAAAGGTGGGCTCGCCACCTGGTCTTAATTTGTATTTATTTCATTAGGAGCGAAGCAGAGCACCTTTTCACATGAAGCATACGCTTAATCCTCATCTACACTGATTGGGGGCAGGGAGGGGAAAACCAGTAAAGTTATTCGCTTCATCTGCCACAGATGGTCCATTCAGGAACATCAATCAGGCAGATTCCCAAACTGAGCATTAAGATGGTGGCAATGAGCCAAACTAGCCAGTCACCTGCCAAGTAGAGACAAATCCCAAGAACTGTTCTAGAAAAACTGAGCGGCAAAAAGCCCCGAGGGAATTAAAAATACCTTAACTACATTCCGCACACATTATAAGTAACAATGTGTTCTTGTAATCTCGTACCCCCGTCTCCCCCCGTTCCTCCTTAGAACTGCCTTCCTACCATTCACATCACCATCCTCTCCCCTTATCTTGCATTGAAAGAACAAATAATACCCTGGACAAAAATTTAAATTATAAAAATAGCAAGTCAGAATCATTTTTGAAGTCTTTTAACCCTACTCACACATTAGCAAAAAAGAGCTCTTAAATGATCTTCCGTGCCTGTCTACCCTTTGATTATTTACCCTATCTTGTAAATAAGCTGCGGCTGACTTCCCCATGTACAGTTCAAAGTTCTATCCTATACTCTAAAAATATACACAAAAAAGTTTTTTACTGTTGGCTAGCAAATGACTGGCAACTGAAATTATTCTCTTTCAAAGGGCTGAACTTTATTTTTTTTAAATGTGAATTTTAAAAGCAAAGGATTTTCTTTAAAAAATCTAAACAGCAGTAATAACTGTAAAGAACTTTAGAGGTATGTTAACTTCAAGACCTCCAAAGTTAAATATAAGCATATCAAATGTATACAATAATCACTATATAATGACTCTGATTTCAAAACTCTAAGGCTCTCACTTATCTAGAAATGTACTTACTCTAAGATTGCCAAATTTATTTTGAAGTGTCTTCTACAATACAAGGAAGATAATAAACCTTATCGATAAAAGTTAAAAGTTGTTTTCCAGCACCTACCATGCTGCTGGGCATTTTAGTAGACAAATAACTGCTCATTGTTGATTGTTCTAGTCAGAAGATTAAAAACAATCACACCCCTTTCCCAATGCAGGGTACTTTTTTATATATGTTTTTTTTTTAATTCAAATTTGAAAGTAATACACGTCACACCAAAAACTTGGAAAATATACAAAGAAAACAAAATATCCATGATATCACCAGTTTTTACATTGTTTCGACCATGATACATAAAGCAACTGCTTGTTTTTAATGGTTGTAACTTTTTATCAATAAACTTCCCATAATTTAGCTCACCCTTCTATTAGGCATTGCTATTTCCAATTTTCTACCATTACAAATAGTATAATGCACATCTTTTGGCACGAGATTTTTTTTTTTTCCTAAATCTCTCTCCTGGAAATACAGTCTTGAAATTAAGAGCCCAAAGAAAGTTTTAAGACTTCTGATACTTAATAACATCCTTTGTTATAGTACTCAAGATCTATAAACTGCTGGGCCACACTGATTTCCTTTTCTAATCTTTACATCTGCTTTTACCTTCAAGGGGGCTATGTTTCTGTATTCAGAGTCAGAAACACCTTCCAAACAAAATCGCCAACCCAGCAATGTCAAAGGTTTAAATATTATGGTTGTTTATTTTCTAAGAAGAAAAACTGCCACATGCCTGTTGTTACCCAAATCGCAACAGGCAGGAAGCAGGGTATGAACGGAGAATCCATTGCTTAGAGTCTTCAGACAGCCAGCCTGGCTGTAGGAGGCTTGCAACTGGGCTCCTTCTCTCCACAGCACTTTCTTTCATAAACAACACACCCACTCGGTCCCACAGTGCTACCCTAGCTTTAACTGTGAGAACTGAATTCGCCAAATGCCACGGTGCGTGCCAACTTCCCACCATCGCAGCCGCATCGCTTCTTGGGGCACAAACATCCCCCACTGGGCAGCACTTTACAGTCTAGAAGGCACCTTGATTAACCACTTCAACCTGAAAGCGCTCGATACTGCTGATTCTTACAGGCAGCTGCTCCAGCAGCCTGTAATTAAGATTTTTTTTTTTTTTCCAAAACGCTCCCTCATTATACCAGGGGTTCTGAAGATTCGGTTTGTCAGCATAAAGGAGATCTATAGCAAAAGTAGAGAAAACCTCAACTTCGGGTGTCCCTGTGAGAGCGGTATTAACCCTCCGCTTTCCAAAGCTACGACCCCCTCCATACACATGCGTAATGCTGCTGTACAGACATAATTCGCAGCATGACACAACAGCAATTTGCATGCCACTAAGTAATCTACAACAAATGCAAATCTTCCTGCGAGGGGGAACTGAACGTCAGGCAGGCAGTCCAGTTTTCTGGTCTCACCTCAGTGCCGGCTGCCCCTCCCGACTCCGACCCTCGGCTGCTCAGACTTCTTTTTTTGGCTTACCCTGTAACGTTCCCTATTTCATAAAATGCGTGTGCTCTGGCTGCCCCCTCCTCGTGGAAGCCTCCCCACTGACTGACCACTTCTGACCTAAAGCCCGAAACACTGGAACGGTTTTCAACCCTGTCGCCCCACCCGCCCCTCTTGGACCCGGAGGATCCCCAGTTGGAAACTTTCCCCTCCCCATTTCCCGGGGATACCCCCCTTCCCACCACCTGAGAAAAGACCCCGAGGGCGGTCAGCCTCCTGCGGTCGGGCTCCGGAGGGCGTGGACGCCCTTGGCGACGAGAGGCGGGGAAGGTCGCCCCCAAGGTCCCCCGCCCCGGCAGAGCGACCCCCGAGCCCTGCTCCGAGTCCCCAGGCCTCCCCGGCCTCAGGCGACCCCGGCCTCGCCCCGGACCCCCGCTCCGGCTCGGCGGCGACCCCGTCGGCCCCCACCCCCGGGTCCCTGGCCGGCGCAGGTCGCCGGCAGGTACCGGCGCTGCCCGGACGCCCGACCCCGGTCCGGCCGCCCCGCTCCCGTCCGACGCGCCCGCGACCCCCGCCCCAGGCCGCCAGCCGGGCGGGCCACACCTCCGACACTCACCGCCGCCGCCCTCGCCGCCACCGCCGCCGCCGTCTTCGTCCATGTTGAGGCCGCTCCCGCTGCCGGCGGGCCCGGGGCCGCGGGCGGTGGGCGCCGCGGGTGCGGAGCGCGCGAGCGACCAGGCGGCTCCAGCAGCGCGCGCGCCGGGTCGCGGCCCGGGCCTCCTCCGGCCAGGCGGGGCGCTCGCCGCTCGGCGCGCCGTCACGTGACGCTCAGGCCCCGCCCTCGGTCGCGGTGGGCGGGGCCCGGAGCCGCGCGGGCCCCGCCCGCGGGAACGCGCTCGGGCCCGGCGGGGCTGAGACGCGGCCCGGCGGGGCTGAGACGCGACCCTGCGGGCCAGCGGCGCGACGACCCCTGCCCTGCTCCCCGCACTTCGCGGGGCCTGGAGACGCTCGCGGGGTCCCGGGCGCGGGATGCCACTTTTACAGACCCGCGACGCCGAGGGTCCTCCTCGCACGTGCGCTCGGGAGAAAAAGCTCAGGAAACGCACGCCTTCAAAAGTCGGGCCGTCCGCCTTCGGCCCCGAGGCATTTCCGAGCAATCCCAGCCTTTCAGCTTTCTGGTAGACAATGGAGGCGCTCCTTTGCTGGCCACGAGCGCACTTTAAAATTAACAAAGTGTCAGCCTGGGCCCGAACCCCAAACCCGCACACCTGGGGCCCACCCTCTGCGGGCTCTGCAGCGGCTGGCCTGGCGGCTGGCCTCAGATGCTCCCTCAGTGTCTCGCCAGTCTCCGCTGGAGAGCTGCCAACTGCCCTGGATTTATGATGCAGAAGGAGCTCTGAATTCGATTTCCCGTGGGCACAGCCAGGGTCCTAAGCGCAGGCCTCGTGGGCACAAGGCCTCGGCTTGCCCTGCTCCAGATCTCTGAATCTCCTTCCTAGCTGGGCGTCTTTGCTTCCAGTAACTCCCGCGAAAGCCCTGAATGTGGCCCCTCCCCAGCCTTTCTGTTCATCTAGCTTGAACTAAATTGCATTAAAGAAAAGGAAACACTGTAATGGAGGAGATAATTCATCTCTAATATAATTTTCCAGCAACTGTTTTATATTTACAAAGGGCCTGTTTAGTGGAAGGATTCTTCCGCTGCCATTTATCCAAGCGGACAGTTTTCACCTTTTCATTCAAGGTTGTGGGATGATCCCAGGGTTCAGTCCCCTAATACCCTCAAGAATTAAACACCCAGCATTCCTGCACTTCTCAAGTGACAGAGCACAATTCTGGGAGCAGAGAAGATATTTGGCAGCTTCCGTAACAAATAGGCAACAGAAAAGGGGTCTGGGTGTCAGGCGATGGAGGTTTGAGTCCCAGCCCACAGATGTGGCTTCCTGATCTTGTCCCTGTCAGCTTGGTTATCTTCGCATGGTTACTGAGAAAAATGACAGCACACGTTGAACTTGATAATGTGATATGTGGAGCTTTGAACTCAAAGATACTATCAATTATAAAAGCCTTTAAATGTCAAATTCCTAATTCTTTAGGTTTCTCAACGTGTGATCCAAGGGGGCTTTTCTCAGTTTGAATCTGAAAACTGCTCTCTGATGTACAGCTAAGACAACGCCTATCAGAGGAAAGCATGGCCCAGCTATTTGTAAGCAGAATGTTGTATTATCCTCACAGCTGACCCTGGACCTTCATTTTGACAAAGCCTGCAAAAATGCTGAGGGAATGAATACAGGCTTAGAGTGTCATTTTGTTCTTGAAGGGAGAACTTAGAAGACTTCAAAACCTTCACTACTCAAAGAAAGTACTATCTAATGGGAAAATTTGATGGGGGGAGCGGGCAGAACTGTTCTCCAGTACGTCTTAAATCCCACCAAGATAGCATTTATCTGCTCACATGCAGGTAGCCCCTACATATAGGAACATTAAGTATCCTAGTTACCCATTAAGATAAGCAATCATTTTATGTCCAGCATGTGTGTGGTTTACTCAGGAGTTGAAAGCTTTATAAATGAATTTGTAAGGAAGACAATTCGTGCAACAGACATCGCTCCAAGATAACGAGTGTTAAACCCAAACCCCGTTGTAATCACTCAGTTAGACAAGAAATATTTAGGCACCTGCTATACTCCGGACACTGTCTCAGGTGCTGGGAATACAATGATGAAAAAGATCAAGTCAGTCCCTGTCCTCAGGAGACTTAAGGCCTAGAAGGATTACAGCCATTAAGCAAAAAAAATTACACAGATAATTTTGTAATGGGATTTTGATGTTCCTACCCTATTTCCAGACTTTCTCACAGTGTTTGCTGTTTCCTGTGGATTGGCTTTGGAGCCTTGAAACTCCTTCAGACTAAGATGGTAGTCTGTATTCTGTCTTCACTATCCGCCGCAGGGTCTGGCGGCGTCAGAGAAGGGTAGAAAGCAACAGTGTGTGTGATGGCTGCTGAATGAACAGGGCCCTCAAAAGCAGGAGACGTCTAGAACACATGTTGAAACCCATTTATCAGCCCTTTGACCATTGCAGAAATAGTTTAAGAAATCGAGAATGTGCACATTGCGGAGAGGTCAGAGGACTTCTCCTTTGTACATTCATCCCCATCCTCCAAGTGGAAGTCTGTGAAATTGGACCGAAATGTCCTCTCCCGGCACTAAGGCAAGAGCCAAAACCCTGCCAAGGCCGGTGTCCTTCTGCTAAGCCAGAAAGAGGCTGCCCAAGCCGCCTGAGCTACAGCTGCTTCCAGAGCCTGCCCAGAGCCTTTCCGGTCTCCTCTGATAGCAGAAACAGGTCAAGAAAAGCAGAGACAGCAGTGACCGTCGCAGATGGGAACCTCGCTAATCCATTACATCTGCTCAGGGGTCTGGTCCAGTCCAGGGAAGGCGCGGTGCACACAGGGGCCAGCTCACTGTCAGCTCGTGGTCATGAAAGAAAAATAATGTTTTCTGAAATCTAATTTCATCTCAGAAAGAAAACATCTCGTTCGAATAGAGATGATCTTGTGCAGATTAGCATTCTCCACTCTGCCCAGGCAAACAACAGGGGTCCAAGTGTCAAGTCACAGCCTCATTAAATTTTCAAAAGCCCAGACATCACGTCCTCGGCGAGCCTCCGCCTCCCTTCCCAGGTTCTAAAGCAGTCGACCCTGGTCTTGTCCTCTCCCCTGGAATCCACACAATGGACAGAACTTCTCTGGTCTCACCTTACTGAGGGCTGCTTCATTCCTTTTAGACTGATCAGCAACTTGCATTTCTGCTTGAAAAGGCAGTCAGGTTTTGTGTTCATGGTAAACTTGGAAAAAATAATTTGGCCACCGCTTCAAGCTATTTGTCTTTGGGAAGAAAGGCATTCTACCCATTCAAAGGTGACATCAATATGAAGAGTTATTACATGCAAGGTGCCTTCAATAGTAATAAAAAAAAACTGGATTACTTTTATCTAGCTCATCATTTTTATAGTACATCCCTGACCTACCGAAAACAAAAACAAAAACTTTTTTTTTTTTTTCACTGAAAAAGGTCCCCCTTCAGAAGTTGGTCAGAGTCTGCAGTGTGCAGCTTAAACTCATCAGGGATATCCATCCTGGGATGCAGAGTGTACTAACGGACAAGCAATTAAAAGGAAAAAAGGTGAAAATGACGAACATAAGGACACAGAACAGCTGTCCTTGATCATGGTCCTCTGAATAGAAAGTGAGCTCTTAGCCCACAGCCAAGTGATGGAACTACACCCATCACTGAGTGCTGTGTGACCCAGAGGGCATAACTGTGCCCGAGCAAATGGGATTCGACACTTTGACTTCTAGGGCCATGAGTTCTGGTCATCCGTTGCCTTTGTGAAGAAGCCACATAAACCCAGTAAGGTCATTAGGTCCCAGCTATGCATCATACAGCTCACCACCTCTGGTAACTGGATAATGCCATCTCTAAAGTCAGACAGGCTGGGCACTTCCATTTCTTGTCTGTGTGACCTTGAGCAAGTTGCTTCGCCTCTCTGTGCCCTGGTCTCTGCATCTGAAATGCAGCAAGTGTCAACTGATGCTCACCATCTACTCAGTTTCCCCACTCACTCTTGCACAAACCAGGCAGAATCCATGTGACAAGACAGGGAGGCAAAGCTGAATCTCAGTCAGGACTCCCACTCTTCCCTGCCTCCCTGTCACCTTCTAGCTGCTGTCTTTTTCCTCCACGTCTGCCTTCCAGAATGTTCCTTGCCACACTCCATGCCCTCTGCTTGTGAATTGTCCCACACTTCACACCTGAACAGTCCTCCAAAGAACTCGGTTCTTATGGCCACAGTCCCATATGTGCAGTTGCGTAGAGGAATCTGGGGACTCTGTGGCCCTCCTCTGATGTCACTTTATTCACTCAACAACCTGTTTCTTGGCACCCCCACCAAGCAGGCCCTGGGGATGCAACAGGAGCCAGCAGTCAACGACTTTTGATGATGGGCGTGTCAGACCCCAGCGCCCAGGGTGACTATAACAGCCTCTGAAACCTTCACTACACCCCCTTGCAGCTGGCAAAGCTCTTTTTCTCAGGAAAAAAAGGCAAGGGAGGGGGGTGTGTGGTGTGCACACCCACTCAAATAGTCTCCCTCAATAACAGATTGATCATATAAGTTTAATTTTTAGAGATCTGCTGTTTGATCGATAGTTTTAGCATTTAATAAGTGTTATTAAGGTTTCATATATGCAAACACACTCTTGAGGACCCCTAATTCATTGGAATAAAAACATGACATGATTGTACGTCTTCCCATCACGGCACCCAACGATACAAAGTTCAATCTCTCTCCCCTCCTTTAACAACATACAGAACAGATTCCAAACACCCTGATCACTTTCATTGTTAAAAATAATGTAGCTTAAAAAATAATAATAATAATAATAATAATGTAACTTAGACAGACTTCTGATTCCAGAAAGATGGTATATAAGTCCTTTTCCCTGTTCCTTCCACTAAGTACAAGTCCATGGACATTGTATATGAACTAAACACAAAGAGGACAGTGAAAGGAAAAGAGGACAGAGGGACTAGGCACGTTGAGACCCAAGGAATAGACATGATGGTGAGTTCCTTAGGTTTTCTTTTTGCCTCAGAGAAGCCAGAAACCCAGAAACCCCAACTGGTGCAGAAAAGAAAGAAGGAAAGAAGGGAAAGAAGGGAAGGAAGGGAAGGATAGAAGGGAAAGAAGGGAAGAAAGGGAAAGATGGGTCAGTTGAGCGTCTGCCTTCAGCTTGCGTCATGATCCCAGGGTCCTGGGATCCAGCCCCACATTGGGCTCCCTGCTCGATGAGGAGTCTGCTTCTCCCTCCCCACCGCTCTGCTCCTGTGCACGCTCTCTTTCTCAAATAAAATCTTAAAAAAAATAATAAAACCCTACAAAAATCCTACAGCTCACAGCACACTTAGCTTTGAAAGACTGGTGCTTTTCCCCTAAGGTTGGGAACAAAGCCAGGATCCCACTCTCACCACTGCCACTCAACATAGCACTGGAAGTTCTAGCCCACACAATAAAGCAAGAAAAGAAAAAAAAGACATCAAGATGACAAAGGAAAAAAGTTAAAGTGTTTCTGTTCACAGATGACAGGATTGTCTAAGTAGAAAATTCCAAGGAATCTATTTAAAAAAAATCTCCTAGAACTTATGAGTAAATTCAGGAAGGTCACAGAATTTATATAAAAATCAACCGTATTTCTATATACTCGCAATGAATGCATTTTTTTTGAAGATTTTATTTATTCATTTGACAGAGAGAGAGACATCAAGAGAGGGAACACAAGCAGGGGGAGTGGGAGAGGGAGAAGCAGGCTTCCCGTGGAGCAGGGAGCCCGATGCGGGGCTCGATCCCAGGACCCTGGGATCATGACCTGAGCCGAAGGCAGATGCTTAACCACTGAGCCACCCAGGTTCCCCACAATGAATGCATTGAAGAGCCCTCACCACACTGCCCGCAATGAACCCCTGCACCTCTAACTGCTCCCCAGAGGACCCCAAATGCACAGTGGTTACCTGGGGATGGGGTAGTGTTGCCTGGGAAGGGGCACAAAGGATCTGTGGAAGTTTTAACCTTAAAAATTCCTACAAAAGGTAGTAGTGCTTGAAAGAGGAGCAAGAGGGGCACGTAGGTGGTCTGGGTTTGAATCTATGTTTCTACGGATCAGGTTCTTGTGTTTGGAATTTTGGACAAATGCTGCCGTTTGGAGTTTCTGTTTGTGTACTGAAGTGAACAGCATTCCCTCCCACCCCCAAAAGTCATGTCCATCTAGAATCTCAGATTGTGACCGAATTTGGAAGTAGGGTCTTTGCAGATGTAATTCATTAAGATGAGGTCATACTGGAGTCAGTGGGCCCTAAATCCAGGGACTTGTGTCCTTATAAGAAAGTGAGGGCACACACACACAGAGAAGATGACCCATGGGCCAGAGAGGCAGAGATGGGGTGGGGTGCAGTGACCAGCTAAGGAAAGCCAAAGGCTGCTGGGAGCCACCAAAAGCTAGGAGAGAGGCACCGTTTGGCACTGCTGACCCCTTGATCTCGGACTTCTGGCTCCAGAACTGCAAGAGAATACGTTCTGTTGTTTTGAAGCCACCCAGTTCTTGAGAATTTGGGACTGCAGCCCCAGGAAACTCATAGCGTCTGGATCTGCCTTTTCGGTGGTCTTGAGGAGGTAGAGTCTTCCCCGGATGCCCGGAGAAGGGCAGTCTCCCCCATCCTCGGGCAGTCTGCGAGGCTCCCTCCCAAGGAGAACGAATTCCAGAATCTGTTTGGGAACTGAAGAACTGTCTTCTACCCAAGGAAAGAGGGACACGCCCTCGGGCACGCAGCGTGTGTGTGTATGTGTGTGTGTGTGTGTGTGTGTGTGTGTGAGAAGGAGGGGCTGGGAAGGTGGTCTGGCTTTGAATCTGTGTTTCTACGGATCAGGTTCTTGTGTTTGGAATTTTGGACAAATGCTGCTGGGAAGCCGGCACACAGGAATCACATTCTTGTCCCGCTGCAGAATGCGCTGCCCCAGGCGCCCTCTCCTCTGGCGCCGGCTTACTCAGCAGAAAGCTGCAGGGCCCCTGGCTGAGGCTGAGTCACAGCCTCCCCAACCCTCCTCCACTGCTTCCAAGTTCAAAGGAGAGAAGAATTACAAGAACAAGGCCCCCCAGAACCTTCACAGGGAGACACCTTGCCAGAGCACGTGAGTCAGGGTGAGAGTGTCCTTGTTTCTTAAAAGGCTTTCAATTCTCTTGGCTTCTCCAGAGTGGAGGCGAATTCCTCCCTCATTCTTTACTTCTCCACATCCTTTTCTATCTGGTGCCTCCCATCAACAGCACCAACATCCTCCTAACCACCATCCGAATAAGGACAATAGTATAATAGGGACTCCTATTGAGCACCTGTTGTGGGCGACCTCAGCACCAAGTGCCCTCATACCTGCCCTGGAGCCCTCCCAGCTGCCTGACCAGGTAGATCCCGTCGGCCCTCCTTAGAGACAAGGGAACTGAGTCTCAAAGACACAAGTTAACTTGTCTGAGACCATACACGGAGAGCATGGAGGAACCAGAAGTCGTCCTGCCTCTGTCCCCTGTTCTGTCAGGACACAAAAGAAAGGGCAACACATTCCAGTTACTCCTAGACTCGCATACGCACAGGAGTCCCCAGCCTGTTGCCCACACACGACCTGGTGTCCTCACCTATCCACGCCCCCCGCCCCACCCACGACTCCTCCTTTTCCTGTCTTCTGTCACATCTTGATTCAGCCCCTACCACATGGCACGGGAGCCGACTGAGGCACCTGACTTCACACGAAGGACTGCATTTTTCAATGACTCTGGTCCAAGGGTTTGGGTTGGGAGTGGCTGTTTAATGGGTATGGGATTCCTTCTCAGGTGGGGGGATGCAGGGGCTTTGGAACTAGATACTACGCTGGGAATGTGCCAAATGCCACCAAATTGTTCACCTTAAAATGATCCATTTTATGTGATGTGAGTTTCACCTCAATAAATTGAAAAGGTCTGGGGGGGTGCCTGGGTGGCTCAGTTGGTTAAATGGGCAACTCTTTTTTTTTTTTTTTAAAGATTTTATTTATTTGACAGTGAGAGATACAGCGAGAGAGGGAACACAAGCAGGGGGAGTGGGAGAGGGAGAAGCAGGCTTCCCGCCGAGCAGGGAGCCCGATGCGGGGCTCGATCCCAGGACCCCGGGATCATGACCTGAGCCGAAGGCAGACGCTTAACGACTGAGCCACCCCGGCACCCCAATGGGCAACTCTTGATTTTGGCTCAGGTCATGATCTCAGGGTCGTGAGATCGAGCCCCCTCTCAGGTTCCATGCTCAGCGGGGAGTCTGCTTGAGAGTCTCTCCCTCTCCCTCTGCCCCTCCCCACCGAGATCTCTCTCTCTCTAAAATAAAATAAATAATTCTTAAAAAAAAAATTAAAAAGGTCTGGGAAGTGCCCAGCAAAGAAACTCAATAGCTGATTATTTTTAATACTGTCGCAGCCTAAAAGCGCATCATGCTTCCTTCCTTGCTGGAAGCACGCACGCTCTCAGCAGATGTTTTGGGCACCAGGAAGCAAGTCCCTGAGACCCCTGTGGGTGTCGGCAGGCCGTCAGGTGAGCCACACTGGGTCAGAGTTTCACTTGCACTGTCCTCCCTCCCGTTTCAGCGTCCCCATGCTTACACATCCTGTTCATACTAAAGGTGAGGCAAGACAGGAGACCCAGAGACTTGAAGGGAAGGCTTGCAGAAAGGTGACTCAGTGAAATGGATTCTCAGTGCACCTGCCCCTCAAAGGCTATGACTTCTCCTTGTGGCACTTCTAGAAAACCAATGACAGACAGACAGACCTGCCCGCCCACGTCCTGGAGCACCCTCCCCAGGGAGCATGATGAGGCAGCTTCCTAATTGCCGGGTGGCCTCTGAATGCTGTGACCCTCTGAGACATGTCACCTGGCAGGTTCTCCAAGAGGCGCTGGTTGTCCCACAAGCTGCAAGAGGCCACAGCAAGACCAGCCTGGCCACAGATGAGAATGAGCAACCTTCTTTTTTTGTGTGAACCTTTTTTTTTTTCTTCAGTGAAACAGCTCCGGGTTTCGTTGACCTGTTCTATTGGTTTTTTAGTCTCTGTTTCATGTATTTCTGCTCTAATCCTTATTAGTTCCTTTCTTCTACTGACTTTGGGCTTTGCTCTTTTCTTTCTAAGTCCTTTAGGTGTAAGGTTAGGTTGTTTATTTGAGATTTTTCTTCCTTCTTGCGGTAATCCTGTATTGCTATAATCTTCTCTCTTAGAACAGATTTTACTGCATCCCAAAGATTTTGGACCATTGTGTTTTGATTTTCATTTGTCTCTATGTGTTGGGTTTTTTTTATTTCCTCTTGAATTTCTTGATCCAGCTGCAAGCCTTCTTGACTAGGAGAGAAAGAAACCAAGAGCAAAAAGCAGCCGAACGTTCCCAACAGAGGCGCCCAGACAAATCCTCGAACACACATGTTCGCAGTAGCACAACAATAACCAGAGGTAGAAACATCCCCAGTGGCCATCACCGGAGGACTGGATAGGCAAACAGTGGCAGATCCATACCGTGTAATATTACTCAGCCACAGAAAGGAATGAAGCGCTGACAGCTGCTATGATTTGGATGACCCCCCAAAACATTATGCCCTGTGAAAGAAGCCAGACACAAAAGACCCCATATTGCATGATTCCGACTAGATGAACTATCTAGACTAAGTAAATTCATAGAGACAGAAAGCAAATTGGTGGTTGCCAGGGATCGAGGAGAGGGGCATGGGGAAACAGGGCATGACTGCTTAATGGGTAGGAGGTTCCCCTTGGGGTGATGAAAATGTTCCGGAACTAGTTAGAGGGGATGGCTGTGCAACATTGCAACTGTGTAAATGACGCTGAACTGTACACTTCAAAATGGTTAATTAAAAAAATTATATATTTCTCCTAAAGATTTATTTTTTTTAAGATTTTATTTACTGAGAGGGAGCACAAGCAGGGGGAGAGGCAGAGGGAGAGAGAAAGGGAGAAGCAGACTCTCCGCTGAGCAGGGAGCTCGAATAGGGCTCGATCCCAGGACCCCGGGATCATGATCTGAGCTGAAGGCAGACGCTTAACGACTGAGCCACCCAGGCGCCACTATTTATTTATTTTAGAGAGAGAAAGAGAGAGCATGTGAGCAGAGGGAGGGGCAGAGGGAGAGAGAGAATCCTCAAGCAGACTCCCCGCTGAGTGGGGAGCCTAACACAGGGCTCGATCCCAGGACCCTGAGATCATGACCTGAGCCAACACCAAAAGTCGGCCGCTTAACCAACTAAGCCACCCCATATATATATTTGTATGTGTGTGTGTGTGGTAAAATATACCATATCATGATAATGACTGTCTTAACCATTTACATCGCTGTGCAAACATCACCACCATCCTTCTCCAGAACCCCCGTCGTTTGGGGGGGAGGGGAGGGGACAGCTGCAGCCTTCAGGGGCCATGAGGTGCTGGTGGGAGAAAATGCTGTCCTGGACCTCAGACGCTGGCTTCGTGAACAAATCTCAAGTTCAAGTGCCTGAGAAAAGTGGCTCGCTGTGGTTTCCTCCCTGAGTGTTGGAAAGCGGACAGCTCATTCCTGCTAATGGAAAGGCCAGCATCTGCTTCCTGGGTTTTGTGAATGGGGTGAAATCCCAGGAGAGAAAGGTCCCTCACAGCATCTCTAATTGCACCCCATCCATTTGTTTTCTGAGTGTAACTTCAGGTTAATTATTTATGATGGGCCTCCAAATGAAGTGTTAGTAAGAGACTGGCTTCCTCCTCTAATTGCCAGGTTTCTTTTTTTTTTTTTTTAAAGATTTTATTTATTCATTTATTTGAGAGAGAGAGAGAGCACATGAGAGGGGGGAGGGTCAGAGGAAGAAGCAGACTCCCCGCCGAGCAGGGAGCCCGACGCAGGACCCGATCCCGGGACTCAGGATCATGACCCGAGCCGAAGGCAGTCGCTCAACCAACTGACCCACCCAGGCGCCCTAATTGCCAGGTTTCTGAGAAGGAGCTCCAGCCTGGAGGGATTTCGTGATTAGGATGAGAGGAAATCTAAGAAAGTGAAGTGTGCATTGGCCGGGCCCAAAAGAACAGCCAGTGCACTGAGAATGAAAAGAGAAAAAAATGAATTATTAATAAC
The DNA here is from genome assembly GCF_054177405.1 of Leptonychotes weddellii. NCBI lineage: Eukaryota > Metazoa > Chordata > Mammalia > Carnivora > Phocidae > Leptonychotes > Leptonychotes weddellii. Next base: position 4,415,341 of record NC_138373.1, on the reverse strand, counting down.
CAGAAGATGGATAGGAAGAGATCAGAGAAAGGTCGGTTTCCCTGGGAGTCCTTCCAACGCCTGGCCCTTCCCTGAATCTCCCATAACCAGAAGCCAAGGGGAGCTGCCCACTGAGTCACCCGCCAGACGCTGATGGTTGCTTGTTGGGTCTGAAGATGAAACAGCATGAACCTGCCTTCTGGTAGGAAATCCTAGAACCAGGGAAGGGTTGTAGGGTAGTGGGGGCTTGGCCATGAGATCCAATAGAACTCTGGCTCCCCAGAAGATGGCACGTAGGACACGTTCTATTTAACTTGGAGCCACTTTTCTCCTATAAGCCTATCTTTCGATGTTCTTGCAGTTGCTTCTTCCTTGGGCAACAAATACCCAGCCCTTGGATCATTCACACCCCACAAGGTCAAGATGGAAGAAAAAAATACATAGAAAGGAAAAAGGAACCAGCTTTCAAATAGTCCTGTGCTGCTATGTACAGTAGATTTCATAGGGGAAGAAATTACAATCATAGTTGCTACAATACAATTTAAATTTTACCTGTTTATTTACATATCACCCTTGTCCTCAACCATCGATGACAACTATGAACTGTCTTCTTTATCAGCTTAACTCCCAAGTATTCTTCCTTGGAGGCAAGAAGTGGCTTAGTAGGGCACAAAGAGAAGTTCCTTGGTGAGGACAGTTTGTAGCTCAGTCATCAGAGGGTTTGCTCATTTCCATCCCTCCCCCACAACCCCCGGGAGGCTCTGAGCTCCTGTGAATTCTGGGGCATTTTACTTCCTCACTCACACTCCATGCACCTCAGCAAGAGTTATTCATTAAGGCGTAGAGTTTAATAACAGACACATTTAATTATAGATGTTGCATTCACCTGTCCGGGAGGATTGAAAACAAAATGTCTCCTCGGAAACCCAAGACAAGGGGTAATGAAGGGGCTCAGAGAGGCAAGCCCCCAGATGTTGGAGAGATAGACAGATGGTGAAGCAGGGCTATGTGGGGTAACTGAAACTCTCTCAGGGTTATTCACCTAAGAGCCCGCCCAACAAGGCCCCTGGTGAGGCTACCCTATGGTACACAGGACCAGGTTGGAAAATGTTGCTCTTGCTTTTCCTCTGCTGGGAACATACCGCCCCCATTTCCTTCCCTGATCAACTCAACACCCTCAGAGTGCAGTTTTGACCTCCCCTCCTCCACTGAGCCTTCTCTGAACCCCCATCCCTAAAGAAATGATTTCTGCCCCAGGGAAAGGAGGCTGTTGGCCAACAATGGGATTGTCCAGCCCGTATTGCTGTAAGCATTCAAGCAGAGACAAGAGAAGATAGTCTGAACTATGTTTCTCCCAAAGCCCCTTCCAGCTTTTGTGTGAATTTTCAAGCTAACAGAATTGAAGGTCATTACCAGATCACAATGGCTACTCTTCAGCCAACATTCCATTCTGGGAATTGTGCAGGGAAATAGTGCTGAAGGTTATCAAAACTAATCATGGATGACGAACCACTGTGGCCAAGGATCAGAGAGCCCCCCACCCAACTTCAAGGTATGGTCTCCACATGAAGATGGGGGAAACTGGTACCCTCATGCCTTGCTGGTGGGAATGTAAATGGTGAAGCCATCATGGAAAACAATTTGATAGTTCCTCAAAACACTGCACGTAGAATTATCCTATGATCCAACAATTCCATGCCTAGGTATATGGTATGCCCAAAAGAATTGAAAACAGGTATTGAAACAACTACTTGTAAACAGATGTTCATAATAGCATTATTCATAATTACAAAAGGAGGGAAACCGCCCAAAGGCCTATCAATGAATTAATGGATAAACAAATTGTGATACATGTATAATATACGTACATTAACTTGTTATATATTATACATATTATTAACAATTATTATATTAACAATTATATCTTGTTAATATATAACAATATATTAACACTTATATGTAGCGTATTATATGTTGTTATATATTATATGTGTTAATATGTAATAATATGTGCAACATACTATATAATGCTATTATATGTGTTAATATGTAATAATAGGTGTAACATGTTATATAATGTTATTATATATTATATGTGTTAATATATAATAATATATACAATGGAACATTTCTCAGCCATAAAAGAGAATGAAATACTGATACAAGCTACATGGATGAGCCTTGAAAATATGATGCTGAGTGAAAGAAGCCAGACATGAAAGGTCACCTGCTGTATGATTCCATTTATACGAAACAGCTAGAATAGGCAAAACCCCAGAGACAGGCACAGATTGGTGGTTGACAGATGCTGGAGGGAGGGAGGGATGGGGAGTGGCCACTAATGGGGACAGGGTTTCCTTTTGGGGGAATGAAACTCTTTGGGACCTAGAACTTTGTTGTTGTTGTTTTTTTTTTTAAGATTTTATTTATTTGCGAGAGAGAGAATGAGAGACAGAGAGCATGAGAGGGAGGAGGGTCAGAGGGAGAAGCAGACTCCCTGCCCAGCAGGGAGCCCGATGCGGGACTCGATCCCGGGACTCCAGGATCATGACCTGAGCCGAAGGCAGTCGCTTAACCAACTGAGCCACCCAGGCGCCCCGGGACCTAGAACTTTGAATCTCAAAACTTTAAGTTTTGAGACATCAAAGAAAAACAAAAACAAAAACAAGCAATAACAAGTGTTGATGAGGATGAAGAGAAAAGGGAGCCCTCGTGCACTGTTGCCGGTAACATAAATTGGTGCAGCCATTATGGAGGTTCCTAAAAATATTAAAACTATGATCCAGCAATCCCACTTCTGGGTATTTATTCAAAGAAAACAAACGCACTAATTTTTTTTTTTAATTTTGTATTTATTTATTTGAGAGAGAGAGAAAGGAGAGGGGAGGAGCAGAGGGAGAGGGACAAGCAGACTCCGTGCTGAGTGCGACATGGGGCTCGATCACACACCGCTGAGATCATGACTTAAGCCAAAATCAAGAATGGGATGCCCAGCTGACTGAGCCACCCAGGTGCTCACCAAAAACACTAATTTGAAAATATATCTGCAACCCCCTGTTCATTGAACGAATGGATAAAGAAAATCATACTATATATATATATATATATATATAATACAACACACACACACAATGGAGTATTATTATTCAGCCATAAAAAAGAATGAAATCTTGCCATTTGCCACAAAATGTATGGACCTTGAGGGCATTATGCTAAGCGAAGTAAGTCAACCAAGACAAAAACGGTATGATCTCACTTACATGTGGAATCTGAAAACAAACAAAACAAAACCAAACCAATGAGCTCATAGATTGAGAGAAAGGACTGGTCATTGCCAGAGGTGGAGTGGGGGAGTGGGGGAATGGATGAAGGGGGTCAAAAGGTACAGACTTTCAGCTCTAAAATAAATAAGTCATGGGGATGGAACGTACAGCATGGCAACTGTAATTAATAGTATTGCATATTTAAAAGTTAATAAGAGAATAAATCTTAAAATTTCTCATCACAAGAAAAAAAATTTTGTAACTACATATGGTGATGGATATTAAGTAGACTTGGGACGATCACTTCACAATGCATACAAATATTGAATTGTTATGTTGTATACTTGAAACTGATACAATTTGGGGGGGTTTTGGTTGCTTTTTTTGAGAGAGAGAGTGCACATGCGGGAGTGAGGGTTGGGTGGAGGAGGGGTAGGAGGAGAGAGAGAGAATTTTAAGCAGGCTCCACACTCAACGCAGAGCCCGACGGGGGGCTCGATCCCACGACCCTGAGATCATGACCTGAGCCAAAATCAAGAGTCAGATGCTTACCCAAATGAGCCACCCAGGCACCCCGAAACTGATATAAGGTTATATGTCAATTATACCTCAAAAAAATAATAATAAAAGCAGGATAACAAATTCATACAGACAGAAAGTAGAATGATGGTTTCCAGGGACTGGGGAGTCAATGTTTCAGGGGACAGAGCTTCAGTTTGGGGAGATGGAAAAGTTCTGGAGACAGGCAGTGGTGAACATACTCAATGCCACTTAACTATACACTTTAAAAATGGTTAACATGATAAATTTTATGTTATGTGTATTTTGACACAGTAAAAGATCAGGATTAAAAAAAAAAATACATGGGGGCGCCTGGGTGGCTCAGTTGGTTAAGCGACTGCCTTCGGCTCAGGTCATGATCCTGGAGTCCCGGGATCGAGTCCCGCATCGGGCTCCCAGCTCGGCGGGGAGCCTGCTTCTCCCTCTGACCCTATCCCCTCTCATGCTGTTTCTCTCTCTCTCTCTCAAATAAGTAAATAAATAAATAAAATCTTTAAAAAAAAATAAATAAAATAAAAAAAAACTAAAAAAAATACATGTACGATACAATCCTAACCACGTAAGAAGAAAAAAGTCATAGATAAAGTATTACCAAGAAAACAGACCAAAATACTCAGAATGGTTGCCCTTTGGTAAGAGGTCCATAGATGACTTTAATTTTCCTGGGTCTGTTTTTCTGTATTTTCTATATATCCTGTTACATGGACATGCATTGTAATGTCCAGGAAAAAAGAGTTCCATTTTTAAATGCAGCTTAATCAGATTAAGGAAAAATTGAAGTTTCCACCCTAGCTTTTCTCCATAGTTAGAGCAGACACACATTAATGAATAGAACACACCCAGCATTACCCTCTGCATTCTTTTCAGAGATGAAAAATTTTACAAAAACACATTTTTTTACAAAACAATTTTAAAACCCAACATTTAAGAAACACATTATTGAAAATAAAGTCCATGTGTGTTCATAGTATCTTGATTTGTCATTATGTTTTTTTTTTTTTTTAAGATTTTATTTATTTATTTGACAGAGAGAGACACAGCGAGAGAGGGAACACAAGCAGGGGGAGTGGGAGAGGGAGAAGCGGGTCTCCCGCCGAGCAGGGAGCCGGATGCGGGGCTTGATCCCAGGACCCTGGGACCATGACCTGAGCCGAAGGCAGACGCTTAACGACTGAGCCACCCAGGCGCCTAGGGATTGATTTTTTTTTTTTAAAGATTTAATTTATTTATTTGACAGAAAGAGACACAGCGAGAGAGGGAACACAAGCAGGGGGAGTGGGAGAGGGAGAAGCGGGTCTCCCACCAAGCAGGGAGCCGGATGCGGGGCTTGATCCCAGGACCCTGGGATCATGACCTGAGCCGAAGGCAGACGCCCAATGACTGAGCCACCCAGGCACCCCTGTCATTATGTTTTGGCTGTAGCTCGTTCCTATTCTCTTTTATTCCCATGAACTGAGAAGATACAGCAACAGTGCAGCTAAAATTTTGCCTTTGCTAATAACTTAGTTTATGAATGTTATAAATATAACTGATTTTTAAGAGAGAAAGCACATTCTTGGCAAAAACCAAACGTCTCTTAAGATGGGCTTAATTAAAACAAAATACTCTCCAAATAGAATACCTCACCAGAACTCATGAAAATTTTAGAAGTCGAACTTGACAAAGTGGGTTTAAAAACATGAGAATATTTAAAGCAAAACATTCTTCTTTGTAAGTGTCCCAAAATATGTCCAAGAGTGCATGAAAAGTGAGGACTGCAGAACAAAGACTCTGTGTTTGAAATTTTAATACGCACATTAAAAAGACCAAGAAATACGACTGTAATCTGAGCGAGATTAGACAAAACCAGGAAGGTGATAAAATAACAGAAGGAAGTGCCTTTCAACATAAGAATTTTAGGCTTTATACCAGAGACTTTAGCTCTAAAATATGACAGTGGCAAGGAGCCATATTCAAAGCAAAACTCCATGGTTCAAAGACAAAAGACATTTTTAAAGGTTATTTCCATTTTCCCACTTTGAAAAGGCCTTTTCATTGCAGTTTACTACAAAACTTTACTACATTTTCCAAGGTAATCTCGGCCACATACTGTGTAAGCAACAAAGAACAAAGTCCTCCTGATCTAAAGTCCCGAAAACAGCTACTACTAGACATAGCACGTAATGGAGTCTCGTCTTCTAGGATCAGTTAAAACAACCTCTGAAGAGCAACAGCCTCTTAAATGTATTTGCCAAGGGGCACCCGGCTGGCTCAGTCGGTACAGCGTGCAACCCTTGATCTCAGGGTTGTGAGTTCAAGCCCCACGTTGGGCATGGAGCCTACTTAAAAAAAAATAGAAAAGATAAGATGTGGGTGCCTGGCTTTTAGTTGGAAGAGCATGCAACTCTTGATCTCAGGGTCATAAGTTTAGCCCCACGCTGGGGGTAGATATCCTTGAAAAAAGAAAAGAAAAAGAAAAAGAAAAGAAAAGAAAAAAGGAACTGCCAAAAAGAAAGCACACCATTACTGACACTTAAGCAACTCTTGATCTCAGGGTCATAAGTTTAGCCCCATGCTGGGGGTAGAGATCCTTGAAAGAAAAAAAAGAAAAGAAGGGAACTGCCAAAAAGAAAGCACCCCATTACTGACACTTAAGCAACTCTTGATCTCAGGGTCATAAGTTTAGCCCCATGCTGGGGGTAGAGATCCTTGAAAGAAAAGAAAAGAAAAAAGAAGGAAGGTAGGAAGGAAGGAAGGCAGGGAAGGAACTGCCAAAAAGAAAGCACCTCATTACTGACACTTAAAGGGGGAAGGGTGAATTTTGAGGAAATGTTGGGTTGGCAATAAGGACCCTGAATTCCTAGGTCTGCTCACCCAAGCTTCACTCACCCAGCATCCCAGGCCAAGGCCTTGGTCTGGGTTGTAGACCCACCTAAGAACAGCTGTGTGCTTGAAAATCATATAGGACTAAATTATATTTAATTTTCTTATAGGCGATTAAGTTCCTAACTCAAGAATCTATCATTTTTTTACCTTTCTATCTGGAATTCTCAGGGCCTGAAACGGTTTTAAGGTAACTTTTCATGGCTGGGTAGACTCAGAGTACTTATATGTTTCCCAAGTAGAGAACCTACTTTCTGTTTCCAAAAATATCAAATGCTCTGAGCATTATCACATTCTTTATCTTTTTTTCCCCCAGGTAGCATTGGAGCAGACTGGAATAAAGTAAGGTAAAATACCTCCTTCTTAGTGAGTTGTGTTTCCCTTAATTATGGGTCTTCTAATGTTGTGACTAATCTCCGCAGACTTTCATTATAGATGACTAGGAGTCATTACTTGGGTAAGGACTGGGTGAAGTGACTGGGCCTCGGCTGTGTTTAGAAAGGGAAGGAAGGCTTGGAGGGTCGAGATGAGAGGCAGAAACACATGCTTGGAATCTGATGCAGGGAAAACATAAGGGCCCCAGTTCAGGTGGTGGAAGTGGAGACGGACAGGGAGAAGCAGCCAGATTCAGATATACTAAGCAGGTCGAACTGGCAAGAGAGAATTGTTACCATTGTTCTAGTTACTATGGCTGTGTAACAAACAGCTCCAAGCCTACAGGCATAAAACCACCATTTTATTACGTCGATGGATTCTGGGGGTGAGGCATGAACACGGAGCACAGCAAGGACGGCTTGACCCCGGGCCATGAGGTCGGAGGCTTCAGCTGGGAAGACCCAAAAGCTGGGAGGGGTGGGGGGGCACTGGATGGTGGGGGCTAGAATCACGTGGAGGCACCTTCACTCACATATTCGGCAATCGATGCCGGTTTCCAGCTGGGACCCCGGCTGGGGCGGTCAGCCAGAATGCCTGTGTGTGGCCTCCCCGTGGGCTCTGGGCTTCCCCACAGCATGTCGGCCACATGTGCCGTCCCTGGCACGATCACGCACAGCTCCAAGCACCGGTGTTCAGCGGACGAGGCAGGAGCCGCACAGCTTCTTATGACCTAGCCTTGCAAGTCATGGAGTGACATTCACATCACATTGGCTACAAGTGAGTCATAAGTTTGCCCGCATCCAAGGCCAAGGGGATGGGTTTACACTTCTCTTGATGGGGTGACAAGGTCCTAGAAAAGCATGTGGGGCAGGAGATACCATCTTTGCCAAATACAATCTGCCCCCATCATCAGCCATCCTGCCCAGGTGCATTAGCTAGTGAACGAAAACCCGACCCAGGTGGTCTGACTCTGAAGCCCATTTTCTCCGTCTGTAAGTGATTTCTGGGGGTGGGCTTTGGGCAAGGAGATGTCAAGGGTCGTACGTTGGAGGGTAAGGCAGGGGGATGAGGGAGAAGCAGGCTTTGGTGGTGGCAGCAGGCGTGAGGTGAGGCCAGTGTGGGAACCCTGGGAGCTGCCAGGACAGAGCCATGTGTCTGGAGCAGTGGGGCCCTGAAAGCCAGAATGGGAGCTGGCGAGCCGGGAAGAGGGTGTGCGGGAGGAGGGAGAGGAGGCGCCAAGCTGGGAGGTGCGGACAACACCAGCCTGTTGCCTGACGACCCAACAGGAATGCAGACCACCAGTGCAGAGCCACGAGTCCGACCAAAACATCTGTCATCTGAAAACCTCATGCTAAGCGAAAGAAGCCAGACACAAAAGGCCACATAGTGTAGGATTCCACTTATCTCTGAAATGTCCAGAGTTGGCAAATCCACAGAGATGAAAAGCAGGGTCTGTCGGGGGTGGCGGGGGGAGGTAGGGAATGGGTTCAGGGGTTCCTTTTTGGGTGATGAAAATGCTCTAGAACTAGACACAGCAATGGTTGCCCAGCATTGTGAATGTACCAAATGCCACGGATGGTAATTTTTTGTGTGTGTGTATTTTACTACCAAGAAAACCCCTATCATCGGATACCCATAAAAGGGAAAATCGACAAGTTGGACCTAATTAAAATTTAAAACATGTGCTCTGCAAAAGACCCTGATAACAGCATGGAAAGACACATCGCTGACAGAGAAGTCATTTGCAAGTCCCATTGCTGACAAAGGACTCATATCTAGAATATATAAAGAGCTTGGAAAACACAACAGTGAAATGCAAGTGGGCCACTTCTTTCCAGTGGGAGAGAGTAGAGGAGAAATGCCTGTCCGTGGCTCTCTTTAGCAAGAAGTCTCTGATTATCTGATGTTTTTGTGTGTCCCAGGGTAGAGCCCAGAAAAGCAGACAACCATCCCTGCCTTCAGGGAGCACAGTTTTCCATGATGTGAAAGACAGTAAGGCATTATTCACCGGAGCCCAAAAAGTGGAAGAAACCCATGTGTCCATCAGGGAAGAACGGATAAACCAAAAGGTGGTCCATCCACATAATAGAATATTATTCATCCTTACAAGCTAAGGAAATTTTGGCATCTGCTACAACATGGATGAACCTTGAAGACATGATGCTGAGTGACATAAGCCAGTCATAAAAAGACAAATATTTGGCAATTCCACCTCTATGAGGTCCCTGGAGTCCCAGAGACAGGAAGAGACAGGAAGGAGGTGGTGGGTGCATGGGGCTGGGGGAGGGGGAGGGGAAGTGAATGTTTGATGGGGACAGAGTCTCAGTTTTGTTTATAGGATGGAAAGATCTGGAGATGGATAGTGGTAATGGTTGCCCAGTGTGGGTTCTGTGTTTTAGCCATTTCAAAATGGCTAAAATGGTAACTTTTATGTGAGGGATATTTCACCACGGTATAGAACAAAACCAACAAAGGCTGTGGGAAAAGGAATCTTGTGAGCAAGATTACTATTTAATGGGAGGAGCCAGGGCCCCCATTCATACTTCTCTTGTTCTCCACTGATAAGAGGATTTTTTTCTTTAAAGATTTTATTTATTTATTTGAGACAGAGAGAATGAGAGAGAGAGAGCACATGAGAGGGGGGAGGGTCAGAGGGAGAAGCAGACTCCCGCCGAGCAGGGAGCCCGATGCGGGACTCGATCCAGGGACTCCAGGATCATGACCTGAGCCGAAGGCAGTCGCTTAACCAACTGAGCCACCCAGGCGCCCGATAAGAGGATTTTTTAACTGCTCTGCAGAGATGAAATGGTGTTACAGGAGGGGGAAGGGAGACAATTTGTGCAAAGAAAAATATTTTTAGGTTATTTTTTTTATCAAGTTATTTTATGTTTTTAAGTTTATATCCTTCTGTTACCCAGAATAAAGGAAGATGAGTATTCTAGATATTCAAGAGCTATGCCTTACATTGCTGAACCATTTCCCCCAATTTTTCCATTAGAAATGTGTGTAGGGATGCCTGGGTGACTCAGTTGGTTAAGCATCTGCCTTCGGCTCAGGTCATGATCCCAGGGTCCTGGGATCAAGTCCCGCATCGGGCTCCCTGCTCAGCGGGAAGCCAGCTTCTCCCTCTGCCTGCCACTCCCCCTGCTTGTGCTTGCTCTCTCTGTCTCTGATAGATAGGTAGATAGATAGATAGATAGATAGATAGATAGATAGATAGATAGATGATAGATAAAAGAAATGTGTGTAAACTGGGGTGCCTGGGTGGTTTAGTCGGTTAAGCCTCGGACTCTTGATTTTGGCTCAGGTCTGATCTCAGGGTCATAAGATGGAACCCTGCATCGGGCTCCATGCTCAGCATGGAGTCTGCTTAAGACACTTTCTCCCTCTCCCTCGCCCCTCCCCCTGCACTCTTTCTCCCTCTAAAATAAATAGATAAATAAATCTTCAAAAAAAAAGAAAAGTGTGTAAACTGGGAAATCATACCATTGACCTACCTTGACAAATACGCTATACTTAAATAAAGTACCTAATCTTTTTAAAATTTTTTTTAATTAAAGAAGGTGACTAGGAGCAAAGAGGGAGGGGTGAAGGAGTGAGCGGTGTGGGCTGGGCTAGGGTGTGGGAGAGGAGCTCTCAAAGAAGGAGCCCGGGACAAAGGCTCTGGGGCTGCCGTGTGCCCGCTTCTGGAAGGGCGCGGAGGCCAGTGGGGCGGAAATCAGTGAGCCGGAGACAGGAGAGGAGGAAGAACTGAGCGCAGTTGACATAGCGCCTGGAACGCACTGTTGGGACTTGGGCTTTTAATATGGTCATAAGGAGAGGCAGGAACTTTTGTGCAAATCATCAGATCCATTTCCACAAAACAGCAAAGCCAAGGTCCCAAAGCTCTGTTCCCAGGGCTGATTGTAGCCTGGAGCTGTTTTTTGTCGGAAGCTTAATTTACACCAGGGTGGGAGGCTCCTAAGGAAAAATCTGGGGGAGAGGCTAAGAAGACTTCCTACGTAAAAACTTAAGAGGCCATTGGTCCACATTACTAATTTCTCAGTCAAAAGCAGGAGCTCACATCAGTCAGAAGCACAGGTGATAACCTGGACTTGGATTGGCATCTGAAGTGGGGGAGGGGCGGCTGCTTTGTGGGTCTGAACCTTAACCTGTGGAACCTGATGCTATCTCTGGACAGATAGTGTCAGAATTGAGTTGAATTGCAGGACACCCCAGCTGATGTCATGGAGAATTGCTTCATGTAGGGGAAAAAACCACTCTTTTGGTGACCAGAAGTGAAGTGTTTTGTGTGAGTAGTAAGGGAGATTCACAGGAGAAAGATTCAGGGGTGGAAAGACTGTGGGTTTTCCTTTGTACAGCATCTGACCACCCTGGCCTGCCTTCAGCAAGAATCCTGTCAGGTCTGTTTAACTAGAATCTTTCTATTCCTGAGGTTGCCTCTTAGTAATTTTCCATCCCCTGACCCTGACCCTGACCCTCCTCTTTGGCTTTTTTTAGTCCCCATTTTGTGCTGTCCTAGGGATGGGGCCCAGTTCTATACTGAGGCCTCTTTTTCCCCTGTTGCAATAGTTTCTGAATAAAACCTGCTTTTACTGCATTAAAAAAAAAAAAGCAGGAGCTCAGTTAAAATTGACAACTGCCTTGGCTTCTAGATTCTGAAAAACCATATGCTTCAGGATGATAAACGCCAAACATAAATGAAACGTAGAATACCATGGGAACTTTCCTGCCTTTCAAGTGGATGCTATCATTGCGGTTCTGAAGTCTTGTATGTATAACTGGATGATTGTGCAGATGTTTGAAAGCATGAGGCAGGTCCCTACCAGTCAATGTGTAAAGATGTCCACCATACATTGTAAAATGAAACCAAAACAAGTTTTATTTTTTTTTATTTTTTTTTTTAAAGATTCCATTCACCTATTTGACAGAGAGAGACACAGCGAGAGAGGGAACACAAGCAGGGGGAGTGGGAGAGGGAGAAGCAGACTCCTTGCTGAGCAGGGAGCCCGATGCGGGACTCGATCCCAGGACCCTGGGATCATGACCCGAGCTGAAGGCAGACGCTTAACCGACTGAGCCACCCAGGCGCCCCCCAAAACAAGTTTTAAACAGTTCCCATGCCATCCCATTTGGTTAAAATAAAAAGTATTTATACGAGTATGTCTATAGTGTATGCCTAAGAAAAAAACCTCTGATGGTCAGTTAATACAGTCAGATCTGTACTAGGATGACAGAGAAAACTTTCACATTCTGTATTATATATTTCTGAAGTGCTGAGATTTTAAAATAATGAGCATGTATTACCTCTGTAATCAGAAAAAGCAATAAAGATATTTTTAATGGGGGGCGCCTGGGTGGCTCAGTTGGTTAAGCGACTGCCTTCGGCTCAGGTCATGATCCTGGAGTCCCTGGATCGAGTGCCGCATCGGGCTCCCCGCTCGGCGAGGAGCCTGCTTCTCCCTCTGACCCTCCCCCCGTCATGTACTCTCTCTCTCATTCTCGCTCTCTCAAATAAATAATCTTTAAAAAAAAAAGATATATATATTTTTTAAAGATTTTATTTATTTATTTGAGAGAGAGAGAGAG
>NC_138373.1:4380294-4402212 GCF_054177405.1 Leptonychotes weddellii | reverse complement strand
AGGGAGCCCGATGCGGGACTCGATCCCGGGACTCCAGGATCATGACCTGAGCCGAAGGCAGTCGCTTAACCAACTGAGCCACCCAGGCGCCCAAAAAAAAGATATTTTTAATGGAATATGTATAATACATAAATATCTCTCCAAATTCAACAGTAAAAACAATCTACATGATAAAAAAAGGGGGGGGCACCTGGGTGGCTCAGTCAGTAAAGTCTCTGAGTCTTGATTTCAACTCTGGTCATGATCTCCTGGTCCTGGGATCGAGCCCCAAGTTGGGCTCCAGGCTCAATGGGGAGTCTGCTTGAGGCTTCTCTCTCCCTCTCCCTCAGCCCCTCCCCTACTCTCTCTCTCTCTAGAATAAAAAATAAATGAATCTTTAAAAACAAACAAAAAGTCTAATTTAAAAATGGACAAAAGGCATGCACAGATATTTCCCCAAAAAAGATATACAGAGAGCAAATAAGTACACAAAAAGATATTTTTTAACAATTTTTTAAAACATTTTATTTTTAAGAGGGGCACCTGGGTGGTTCGGTTGGTTAAGCGTCTGCCTTCTGCTCAGGTCATGATCTCTGGGTCCCGGGATCGAGCCCTGCGTCGGGCTCCCTGCTCAGCGGGGACTCTGCTTCTCCTTCTGCCCTTCACTCTACTTGTGCTCTCTCTCTCCCTCACCCTCTCTAGCTCTCTCTCTGAAATAATAAAAATCTTAAAAAAAAGAAAAGAAAAAGACAACACGAGGGACCCTTGCAGTGATGAAACAATTCTATGTCTTAATTGTGATGGTATGTACATGAATCTACATACGTGATAAAGTTGCATTGAACTACACACATGTGCATGCACACAGACACACAAATGAGTTAAACTGGTGAAATCTGAATCAGCTCTGTAGATTATATCAATGTCAATTCCTTGGTTATTGTAATATATTATACATACATGTAATATATATGTCATATATTATAGGTACATATGTAATATATGTTATATATAATAATATATATGGTCCCATAAGTATGCAAGATGTTTCCCTTGGGCTCAACTGGATGAAGGGCATAGGGGACCTCCCCATTTTTTTTATAACTTCCTGTTATAATCTATACTTATTTTTTTCAGTTCAAAAAAAATCACATGGGGGCAGATATAAAGTCTGTCTTCACAAAACTTACTTTCATCAAAAATTTTAAAATATGGGGCTCCTGGGTGGCTCAGTCGTTAAGCGCCTGCCTTCAGCTCAGGTCGTGATCACAAAGTCCTGGGATCAAGCCCCGCATCAGGCTCCCTGCTCCGCGGGAAGCCTGCTTCTCCCTCTCCCTCTCCCCCTGCTTGTGTTCCTGCTCTCGCTATCTCTGTCTCTGTCAAATAAATAAATAAAATCTTTAAAAAAAAAATTTTTTTTAAAGTATTTCTTCCATTTTCATTTAACATATATTTTGTGGTGATGGGTTCTTTGGGGCTTTAATGAATTATTTTAAACATATCTTTCCAACTGGGTATGTCAAAAAAATTTCCATCATCCAATCTGAAAGATTGTTACTAACTCAAGACATTTGTATATACAACTGTTTCACGAAGTTTTATCTACAAACCACCTTGGTGCATGAAAAGATGCAGATTCTACCCAGGCTTTCTAAATTGGGCTATCTTGGCCATCTGCATGGCTGTTACGTATTTCCAGTGACTCTTATGACCAGTCTAGCTTGAGAACCAGTGGTATACACAGTTTATGCAACTGAAATCAGAGAAAGATCCAAAAAAAACAAATATTCCGCATGGCTAAGAATAAAATACTAGGGAGTTGACTGAGTAACAATGACCTTATTCTCTGATGTTAAAAAAGAGCACAACGTTTTCCAAATGTCAAATATAAAAATGAATCCTAGGAGATTAAAAGTCCCCAAAGGATATTAATTGACCAACTCCAGATCTAGGAACGCCAGTGAAATTCATGTGCATTCATTGAATATCATGTCTGATGACTGTTCTGCCACATAAATAAGACAACACTGCAAGACCACGGATTCTGGCTGGTATCTACCATCATAGCAGACCCGAGAGTCAGCTGGGCCCATCAGGCTGGCTGGAAAGAACCCGAATGTACATCAACTTACTGAATGGGTAAACAAATTGTGGTATGTCCACTAATATGTCTGAGGAATATCATTCAGTAATAAAAAAGAATGGAGTACTGATACATATTACAATGTAGATGAACCTAGAAAACATGATAAATGAAAGAAGCCAATCACAAAAGTCACATATCCCATGATTCCGTGTATATGAAATATCCAGAATAAGTGACCCCATGGGGACTGGAGAGCAACTGCTTAATGGGTATAAGTTTCCTTTTGGGGTGATGAAAATGTTTTGGAAATAGAGGTGGTGTTTGTACAACATTGTGGATGTTCTAAATTACACCTGAATTGTTTACTTTAAAATAGTTAATTTGTGTTATGTAAATTTCACCTCAATAAAAAATTTTAACTAACAATGTATGGAAATATAATTTGGTAAGCAAATTAATCTGAGTATCATGATCAGTTGAAAAGATGCTTTGTGGGCAGGAGGAAAAAAAATTTGTTAAGGAAGGCATATGCTTATGTCTCGATCTTCCCAAACTGAAATCAAACACATGCCTTTAGCCCTAAACAATCCCATCAGACACTAAAGCTCAGTTTATTTTTTTATTTTTTTTAATTTGAGAGAGAGAGAACATGAGATGGGGGAAGGGTCAGAGGGAGAAGCAGACTCCCCGCTGAGCAGGGAGCCGGATGCGGGACTCGATCCAGGGACTCCAGGATCATGACCTGAGCCGAAGGCAGTCGCTTAACCAACTGAGCCACCCAGGCGCCCTAAAGCTCAGTTTAAATTAATGTCTTCCAACTTCTTGTTTTATTTGAAAGGCAAAATGGAAATAGTAACAGATTGATTGAACTGACAGTTTATTAAGAGTTGCGTTCTGTTTGCTAAGGTAGCTGGTCAAATCAGGAAAATGGAGGGACCCAAACTCTAGCAAGCAGAAAGCATGGATACTTAATAACTTGGCCAAAGGGGCGCCTGGGTTATGATCTCGGGGTCCTTGGGCTCCTTGCTCAGCGGGGAGTCTGCTTCTCCCTCTCCCCTCTGCCCCTCCCCCCGCTTGTGCTCTCTCTCTCTCAAATGAATAAATAAAAGATCTTAAAAAAAACAAAAAAAGGAACACAAGTGCCATGTTAAGTAGTTTTCAGGTCTCCCAGCATACCTCAAAGTTACTGTCCAAATAAATTCAGTAAACCTTCTTTAAGCCCATCTGTGAGTTGTCCCTGATCTTCAACACCGCAGTTGGCCATGGCTTGGAAGGGATGGGGCTGGGCCCCCCACACAGGCAGCCTAATGTGAGAACCCACATACTTAGACCAGCAGGGACTTGGATGTCGTTAGTTGACCAGCTACATAAGCTTTTTATTTTCACCTTTTAAGTCTTTCTATATAGAACGTACTTATTGCACATACTTCCCCTCGTGGAATTTTCTCTTTAACCACCAATACTGATGATCATGCCAATAACCAGATCTGAACTTCAGCCATAAAACAAGCCTTCCCGGTGCCCTCATTGTACATGTACAGTATGTAGGACACATCTGCACTTGGAATTGGCAACTATGAGGCCACAAATTAGTTGTTGTTGTTTTTTTAACTAAGCTCTACGCCCAACATGGGGCTTGAACTCAAGACCTGGAGATCAAGAGTTGCATGCTCCACTGACTGAGCCAGCCAGGTGCCCTAGTTTTTAGCCTTAATTTTAACCATACTGCCAGCTAGAAAGTTAAAAAAAAAAGTAATCTTAACATTATTAGACCTAGCTATTCTTTTAAACTATAATTAAGTAGTATTTAAATGAATTTAAGCTTGGGGCACCTGGCTGGCTCAGTTGTTAAGCGTCTGCCTTCAGCTCAGGTCATGATCCCAGGGTCCTGGGATCGAGCCCCGCATCGGGCTGCCCCCTCAGCGGGAGCCTGCTTCTCCCTCTCCCACTCCCCCTGCTTGTGTTCCCTCTCTTGCTGTGTCTCTGTCAAATAAATAAATAAAATCTTTTAAAAATAAATAAATAAATAAATAAATAAATTTAAGCTTTCAAGTAGACAATGATTCTACTTCCAGTTGTATCCACCATTTGCTGGGGGTCTACCATGTGCAAGCACAGGACAAAGTCCTTTGCATGCTTTAGTACACAAGATCCTCATAATACCCCTAACAACGTAGTCATTAACACCTTTTATAAAGAAGGCAGGGGCGCCTGGATGGCTCAATTGGTTGAGCGTCCAACTCTTGGTTTTGGCTCAGGTCATGATCTCAGGGTCATGAGATCTGAACCCCACATCGGGCTCCACACTCAGCACGGAGTCTGCTTGGGATTCTCTCCCTCTCCCTCAGCCCCTCTCCCCACTCGAGCACGCTCTCTCCCTCTCTCTGTCTCTAAAATAAATAAATAAAATCTTAAAAAAAAAAGAAGGTAGCTGAAGGTCAAAGGTTACATGCCTCACCGAGGTCACACAACAGCAGTCTGTGGTGGAGGTGGGGTTCAAATCCTGGTCTGAATGTCTGATGGACTCCCAAATCTTCCTACTGAGCCCCCTGCCCAGGGAGCTTGCTACCGGCTAATGGTGTGTATGTGTTTGTGTGTGTGGCAAAATATCCAAAACATAAAATTTATCATTTTAACCAGTTTTAAGTGTCCAGTTAAGGGGCATTAAGTACATTCACACTGGTGTGCAACCATCACCAACCCCCATCTCCAGAACTTTCTCATCTTCTCAAACTGCAACTCTGTCCCCATTAAACACTGACCCCCATCCCTTCCCCCAGCCCCTTGCACCCACCTTCTACTTTCTGTCTCTAGGACTTGACTACTCTAGGTCCCTTACCGAAGTAGAATCATACAATATTGGTCCTTTTGTGTCTGGCTTATTTCACTTAGCATAATTTTTTTTCAAGGCTGTTTTAAGTTAAAAAGCAACTTCAAACACTTCCCAAATGGAAATATTCTGTTTACCTACAACCTTGGAAGGCAAAGCCTACTTCTGGGCCTGTGGGGGCTGAGACTTGTACCCCCACACCTGTGGAGAGAGCTTCAGGACCTACTGATTCCCAAACATGCAGAAACCAATTAAACCCACTGAGATAAACCAGGGATGCCCAGGGTGACCCAAAGGAAGTTAGCACCCACCCTCCCTCCTTCCCTCTCTCTTCCTTCCTTCCTTCCTTTCTTTTTTTCTTTCTGCTCAGGCTAAACAGGATTTATTTTCATTCGTAAGAGAACCCTCTTGCAACAGGTTATTCAATTCTCCTAAAAATGGTGGCATTCTTTTAACTATTCTTTTAGAAACAGCAGTTACGGGGCGCCTGGGTGGCTCAGTCGTTAAGCATCTGCCTTCAGCTCAGGTCATGATCCCAGGGTCCTGGGATTGAACCCCGCATCGGGCTCCCTGCTCCGCGGGAAGCCTGCTTCTCCCTCTCCCATTCCCCCTGCTTGTGTTCCCTCTCTTGCTGTCTCTCTCTCTGTCAAATAAATAAATAAAATCTTTAAAAAAAAAAAAAGAAAGAAACAGCAGTTACATAAATGGAATATTGGATTCAACCTAAAAATGTGGGCTCTACCTCGTTAACTTTATTATCCTGCATACGATCATGAAAAAAGATTAGGATATTCTTCACATTTCCAAGCAAAATCCAATGCAATGCGCTTGTTCTTACCAAACCCCTAAAAACAGCCATTGCAGAGTAATCCAGAAGAGCATTGCATCACCCCAGTGAAGTTGTAGGTTTCAACACACGCACCAACAAATCTACATGGCTAGCTTCTGCATTCCACTTTTACAGAATTTATTTCACACCTATCGTACCAAACAGCATTTTGTTTTATTTGTTTTAAAGATTTTACTTTTTTAAGTAATTGCTACACCCAACATGGGGCTCAAACTCACAACCCCAAGATCAAGAGTCTCATGCTCTACCTACTGAGCCAGCCAGGAGCTCCCCCCACCCCCTGCAAACAACATTTTTTTTTTTTTTTAAAGATTTTATTTATTTATTTGACAGAGGCACAGTGAGAGAGGGAACACAAGCAGGGGGAGTGGGAGAGGGAGAAGCAGGCTTCCCTCAGAGCAGGGAGCCCGATGCGGGGCTCGATCCCAGGACCCTGGGATCATGACCTGAGCCGAAGGCAGACGCTTAACGACTGAGCCACCCAGGCACCCCTGCAAACAACATTTTTAACACTGATGTATAAACTCCCTAATAAGATAAAGCAAAGACAAATGGGTTCATCTGATTAGAAACAAGATACACCATCACTTACAGTCTTCAAACATTATAGCAGTTTAAATTTCATTATTTGACAATCCATTCATGGAACAATCTGCAGACAACTCATTTTATTTTTCTTTATTTTTAAAGATTTTATTTATTTATTTAAGACCGAGAGAGAGAGAGAGAGAGAGAGCACATGAACGGGGGGAGGGGCAGAAGCAGACTCCCCGCTAAGCAGGGAGCACAATGTGGGGCTTGATCCCAGGACCCCGGGATCATGACGCGAGCCAAAGGCAGACGCTTAAACCACTGAGCCACCCAGGCACATCCAGACAATTCATTTTAACAGACAAATTAAAGAACACATTTAAGCAGACACGCCTGTCCTAAATCGTTACTTTGGTAAGAATTTCACAAACATTACTCATGCTAGTGGCCATGGTGAGCTGAAGAGGATTGCCTCTTCTCCATGCACCACCCCACCCTCCCGCGAGAACCACCAGTGGTGTGCTGGAACTTGGGACGCTTTCCAAGGCCACGTGCTGGTGGCCTGCAGATGTCAGCCCTCACATCTCCCTGTGCTTGTGGACTGGTTTGGTGATCCCCTGGGTGTCAGGATTCCTTCTGATAGCTTTATGGGATGGATCGATGAGGATAACCTCAAAGAATTTGTACACGTAATCTTCACCAAACTAGTAAGAATTCAAGACTGTCAGAGCCCCACAGTGGCGTCCAGCTCGCTCCTCTGGAACAGACTGTAGGCTTCGGGCAAACTTGAGCTGGTTAGCACCATGATGGACAGGCTTGCACCCTTAGGAACTGGGCGGCCACCCCATCACACAAGGATCTGGTATATGACATAACCTTGCTTGCCCTTGTCTCGCAGTCTGCACGCTTTATCAGGCCGGGTTGCGTGGGGGGACGGCCTGTGGAGGGCAGAGATCTGGTGGTCCTGCCAAGACTGTACCCCAAGAAGAAAGTGCATAATATCGATTGCTTCTTCCTCCATAGCTCCTGGACGTACCTGTAAGCACCCATCTTGGCTTACCTTTGCGCTGATGACTGCCCCCGGATAGAAAGGAAAGAGCTTTTCTCCCCAGCAGACTACTGCTTTGACTTAAATTTTTGGCAATGTATTTTTGGGTCAGGTATATACTGTTTATCACCGAGGAAGGTGAGCTTCCTGGTTTGAAACAAAAGAAATCTCGGTTCCGGTAAGGACTTCACTATCCACAGATGTCCGCAGCAATCCTCGGCTTCTCTTCTTTCTTGCTCTCACCCTAGAGAGGTTCACTGAACAGAAGAAATGCCTGCATTTCCCCAGATTCAAGCTATTTAATGAGAGGCTATTTTTGCTAATCTTTTGGATTAGTTTTTCTAACTGCCAGAGAAACAGCGCCTTAAAAAGGAAATGTTTCTGCCCTAGAACTTATATTCACTCAGTTTAAAATAGTCATGATCAGTTAAAAAAAATAATGCCATGCAAGTACCCAAAAGATTTACCTCAAAACTGGTCCAGCTGGCTAAAAATAACCTCTAAACAAATAACAAAACCTGGGTGAGACCCCAAGGAAGAAACCAGAGCCAACGGATCCCGCAGAAGTGAGGACCTCTGGGCTTAAGGACAGACCAGCTCTTGGCTTAGTTTGATCCAGTACAAGAATCAAAAGCGGATGCAGGATACCAAAAACTAAGGCAACGAAAGCAAAAATAGACTACATCACGCTAAAAATGTTCTGCACAGCAAAGGAAACAACCAGCAAAATGAAAGGCCACCTATGGAATGGGGAAAAAAAATAATTGCAAGCCATCCCTCTGATAAGAGGTGGTTAATATCCAAAAGCTACAAAGAACTCACACAACTCCAAGGGCAAACAAACAAATCCAATTTAAAACTGGGCAGAAGAAACTGCAGAGACATTTTTCCAAAGGAGACAGACAGACAGGTGGCCCACAGGTCCATGAAAAGGTGCTCAACATCACTCATCATCAGGGAAATGCAAACCAGGGACACCTTGGCTGGCTCAGGCGTAAGAGCATGCGACTCTCGATCTCGAGGTCATGAGTTCAAGCCCCACGTGGGGTGTAGAGGTGACATAAATAAAATAAAGTTAAAAAAAAAAAAAAGAAATGCAAAGCAAAACCACAATGAGATCTCACCTCACATTTGGATGGCTGTCATCCAAAAGACAAGAGATATCAACAACAAGCCTTAGCAAGGAAGCGGGTAAAAGGGAACCTTCCTGCTCCGTTTGTGGGAATATAAATTGGTGCAGCCACTAAGAAAAACAGTATGGAAATTCCTCAAAAGACTAAAATAGAACCACCATATGATCGGCACTCCCACTGCTGGGTATACATCCAAAGGAAATGAAAACAGGATATTGAAGAAATAGCTACACTCCTGTGCTCATTGCTGCATTATTCACAATTGCCAAGATGTGAAAGCAAACTTAAGGTCCATCAGCAGATGCAAGGATAAAGAAGATGAGAGGTACATATACATACATACAATGGAGGATTCTTCAGCCATGAGAAAGAGGGAAATCCTGTCATTTGTGACAACATGGATGGAGCTTGAAGGCATTATGCTGAGTGAAATAAGCCAGACAGAGAAAGACAAATATTGTGTGGCATCACTTATATGTGGAATCTAAAAAAAAAAAAAAAAAGTCAAACTCATAGAAACAGAAAAGTAGAAAAGCGGTTGGCAGAGGCTGGGTTGGGGGTGGGGGCGGGAATAGTGAGATGTTAGTAAAAGGGTACAAGCTTTCAGCCATAAGATAAATAAGGTCTGGGAATCTAATGTGGACATGAAAGTAGATGTTCTACTTTCTTAGCAAATTTCAATTATACAACACAGTGCTATCAACTATATATGGTGATGGATGTCCTAATGAACTAGATGGGAGGAAATGCTTTCATTATATACACATACGTGTGTATACACACACACACACACACATACATATATACACACACATATATATCAAATTATCACGATGTATATTTTTTTAAAGATTGTATTTATTCATTTGAGAGAGAGATAGCTAGAGAGAGAGCATGAGCAGGGGGGAGAGGGAGAAGCAGACTCCCCACTGAGCAGGGAGCCCGATGCAGGGGCCGATCCCAGGACCCTAGGATCATGACCTGAGCCAAAGGCAGATGCTTAACTGACTGAGCCACCCAGGCGTCCCTATACTTTAAATATCTTACAATTTTGGGACACCTGGGTGGCTCATTCATTAAGCATCTGCCTTCAGCTCAGGTTATGATCCCGGGGTCCTGGGATGGAGCCCCGCATCGGGCTCCCTGCTGAGCGGGAGGTCTGCTTCTCCCTCTCCCACTCCCCCTGCTTGTGTTCCCTCTCTCGCTATGTCTCTGTCAAATAAATAAATAAAATCTTAAAAAAAAAATATATATATATATATATCTTACAATTTTGTCAGTTATACCTCATAAAGCTGAGGGCATGGAAGCTGATGTGAATTTATTCCTATGGTTGCAAAAATGCAACAGAGCTTTTCAAAGCCTTGTGTAGAAAAGTACTAAAATACATAAATGCTAATGTCAAGAAATCTCCCCCGAGCAAAGTTTTTTGGTTGGAGGGAGGGGGTAGGAAATGGGATGCTAGTATTGGGATAATTCTTAGTGTGCAGGACTGATGTAGGCATTGCAGGATGTTTAGCTTCTCTGGCTCTCACCCCCTCAATGCCAAGGGCACTTCCCAAGTCACGGAATCAACCAACCAACACCCACATTTCCAAATGCCCCCTATGGGTCAGTCCAGCTACCCCCCCCACCCCACGCTAAGAACCACTGAGTGTGGCATGTCTGTCTGTAACTTAGGCTTCCCTAGCTTCCATCCCATTACTCTCTTCATTCCTCCCCTTTAACTGGCTCTAGCAGAGAATTACTGGTTTCACTTAAACTGCTTTATTGAGATACAACTTATACACCATACAATCCATCCATTTAAAGTATACAATTCGTGGCACCTGGCTGGCTCAGTTGGAAGAGCATGTGACTCTTGATCTTGGGGTTGTGAGTTCAAGCCCCACGTTGGGCACAGAGATTACTAAAAAATAAATAAAAATTAGAGTGTACCATTCAATGGCTTTTGTATAGTCATAGAGTCGTGCAACCATCGCCACAATCAAATTTAGAACATTTTTATTACCCCAAAAAGAGAGTGACATCCATATATGGACACCAGGCCAAGTTAGTTTCCTTCCCTTCTCTAAGCTTGAGGGCCAAGACAACATTGTAAAGTTCATAATAGAGAAAAGGTAGTCATGTCTGTATGTTTCTCTGTGATCTCCCCATGGGCTTCCGTAGCAGCAAGGTAGGAGGTGATTATCTTGGCATTTTGGGGGGCATACTCTCTAAGAAGTGTACCAACCAGTGCTTCAGGCACCCTTCCCTCTGAGAAGCAGAGGGTCAGGACATCCCAGGTCTGCAGACATCCCTACAAGTGAAACACGCATTGCACTCTGAGGGTGTCTTCGTCATCCTGGGCTGTTATAACAAAACACTACAGACCGGGGGCTTGAACAACAGACATTCCTTTCTTACTGTTCTGGAGGCTCCAAATACAAGATCGAGGTGCCAGGAGGTTTGTTCTTGGTGAGGGCCTTCTTGCTGGCTTGTAGATGGCCACCTACTTGCTGTGTCCTCACATGGCAGAGAAATAGAGTGCACTCTGGTCTCTTCCTCTTCTTATAAAGACACTAATCCATTTTTCTTGTCTGATTGATGAGGCTAGGACTTCTAGTACTATGTTGCACAACAGTGGTGAGAGTGGACATCACTGACATGTTCCTGACCTTAGGGGGAAAGTTCTCAGTTTTTCCCCATTGAGCATGATATTTGCTGTGAGCTTCTCGTAGATGGCTTCTATAATATTGAGGTATGGTCCTTCTATCCCTACACTGTGAAGAGTTTTAATCAAGAAAGATGCCTTGTTGACAACAAAAAGAAATAAAGGGCATCCGAATTGGCAAAGAAGTTAAACTCTTACTCTTCACAGATGACATGATACTCTATGTGGAAAACCCAAAAGACTCCACCCCCAAATTGCTAGAACTCATACAGGAATTCAGCAAAGTGCCAGGATATAAAATCAATGCACAGAAATCAGTTGCATTTCTATACACTAACAATGAGACTGAAGAAAGAGAAATTAAGGAGTTGATCCCATTTATAATTACACCAAAAACCATAAAATACCTAGGAATAAACCTAACCAAAGAGACAAAGAATCTGTACTCAGAAAACTATAGAACACTCATGAAAGAAATTGAGGAAGACACAAAGAAATGGAAAAACATTCCACGCTCATGGATTGGAAGAATAAATATTGTTAAAATGTCTATGCTACCTAGAGCAATCTACACATTCAATGCAATCCCTATCAAAATACCATCAACTTTTTTCACAGAGCTGGAACAAATAGTCCTAAAATTTGTATGGAACCAGAAAAGACCCCGCATAGCCAGAGGAATGTTGAAAAAGAAAAGCAAAGCCGGCGGCATCACAATTCCGGACTTCAATATCTATTACAAATCTGTCATCATCAAGACAGCATGGTACTGGCACAAAAACAGACCCATAGATCAATGGAACAGAATAGAAAGCCCAGAAATGGACCCTCAACTCTATGGTCAACTAATCTTTGGCAAAGCAGGAAAGAATGTCCAATGGAAAAAAGAGTCTCTTCAACAAATGGTGTTGGGAAAATTGGACAGCCACATGCAGAAGAATGAAACTGGACCATTTCCTTACACCACACACATATTTTTGTGTGTGAAAGACATATTTCATATTTTTGTATGAAAGATCTACATGTGAGACAGGAATCCATCAAAATCCTCGAGGAGAACACAGGCAGCCTCTTCGACCTCAGCCGCAGCTACTTCTTCCTAGAAACATCGCCAAAGGCAAGGGAAGCAAGGGCAAAAATGAACTATTGGGACTTCATCAGGATAAAAAGCTTTTTCAGAGCAAAAAAACCACAGTCCACAAGACCAAAAAACAACCAACAGAATGGGAGAAGATATTTGCAAATGTCTTATCAGATAAAGGGCTAGTGCCCAAATATCTATAAAGAACTTATCAAACTCAATACCCAAAAGACAAATAATCCAATCAAGAAATGGGCAGAAGACATGAACAGACATTTCTCCAAAGAAGACATCCAAATGGCCAACAGACACATGAAAAAATGCTCCACATCACTCGGCATCAGGGAAGAAAACCACAACGAGATACCACCTCACACCGGTCAGAATGGCTAAAATGAACAAGTCAAGAAACAACAGATGTTGGCGAGGATGCAGAGAAAGGGGAACCCTCCTATACTATTGGTGGGAATGCAAGCTGGTGCAGTCACTCTGGAAAACAGTATGGAGGTTCCTCAAAAAGTTGAAAATAGAGCTACCCTACAACCCAAGAATTGCACTACTAGGGATTTACCCTGAAGATACAAATGTAGTGATCCAAAGGGGCACCCACACCCCAATGTTTATAGCAGCAATGTCCACAATAGCCAAACTATGGAAAGAGCCCAGATGTCCATCAACAGATGAATGGATAAAGAAGATACACACACAGTGGAATACTACTCAGCCATCAAAAAAAAAAAAAATGAAACCTTGCCATTTGCAACAATGTGGTTGGAACTAGATGGTATTATGCTAAGTGAAATAAGTCAGAGGAAGACAATTATCCTAGGAGCTCACTCATATGTGGAATTTAAGAGACAAAACAGAGGAGCATAGGGGAAGGGAAGGAAAAATAGAACAAGACAAATCAGAGAGGGAGACAAACCGTAAGATTCTTAATCATAGGAAACAAACTGAGGGTTGCTGGAGGGGGTGGGGTGGGGGGTTGGGGTAACTGAGTGACAGGCATTAAGGAGGGCACGTGATGTAATGAACACTGGGTATTATATAAGACTGATGAATCACTGACCTCTACCTCTGAAACCAATAATACATTATATGTTAACTAATTGAATTGAAAGAAAGAAAGGTCAGTAATCCCATCGTGGGGGTCCCACCCTCATGACCTCATCTAAAAATAACTACCTCCTAAAGGCCCTATCTCCAAATACCGTCACATTGGAGGTTCGGGCTTCAACCTATGAATGGGGGTGGGTGGCGCACAGTTCAGTCCATACGGAGGGTTAAGATCTGTAGCTAGGCAAACAGTGTCCTCACTCCTCCCTCAGGAACAAGAGAGCCAGAGCCAGAGGGGGAGCAGGTCATGGTCCCAGGGTCCTAGGATTGAGCCCTGCATCGGGCTCCCCGCTCTGCGGGAGGCCTGCTTCTCCCTCTCCCACTCCCCCTGCTTGTGTTCCCTCTCTCGCTGTGTCTCTCTCTGTCAAATAAAATATTAAAAAAAAAAAAAGACTCCCCAGCCTTGGTCATTTCTCCTCAAAAGTTTTTTTTTTTAAGTTTTGTTTGGTTTGTTTTGGTAGTAAAATATACTTCACATAAAATTAAGCATCTGTAAGTGTACAGTTCAGGGACACTAAGTACCTGACATTGTGAGAGATCTCAACACGCAAAGGCAGTTAATGACGGGCTTGAGTGTCACTTTCCTCCCCAACCCGTGGATGTTCCAGACTATCTCGGGTCCTGCTCACTGTGTATCCTTACACCCTGGCACACAGTCACGATGAAATGAGGACGTCCGATTCTTACTGCAAATCCCGGAAACCCCAAATTACTATTGCCAAACATTTCGAGCCATGGCCTGCCTGCTTCAGTCAGCTGTACGTTGGGTCAACGAGCCAAATTCTGTTGACTGCTCTAATCGTCTAGAGGATGTGAGTGTTTCCCTAATGAGCCGACCTCACCATTTTTATGAGCCACACAGAGCCCAGAACAGGGGTCAAGGGGATGGAGGGCATGATTACTAATAGCTGACCATACTTTAGGAAGCGTAAACACCCAGGATCATCCGAATCTAGCCAATCTGACCTCTTTTGCTGCCGTTTTGAAGAGCATGCCGTGTTTTCGGACTGAAGAAAGTAGCCTTACAATAAGCATGCTGACATTCTGTCGTGAAGTAGGACAGAGAAGGCATTCCTTCCCAGACCATCTCCTGGGGACGGCTCGGGCCTGGCAGGAAAGCATTCACTTCCTGCCCACGAGTGTGACACGCATTAGGTCACATGGGGAATAAGTTCCAAATTCTATTTTTGGAGGCGACAAGGGGGAGACCAAGCTGGAAACTGGAAGGAGCTCAAAGATTCCTTGGTAAAACCCTCAGGTCTAGGGGGACAACAGCCTCCAAGACCTGCCTGGATTCCTCACGCTGTCCTCTCTCACGGTTTGAGTCCCCAAGTGGCTCTAGAAGGGGGGGCCATACAGGATGTTCTCATGAATCATCAACTCCCGTGACCAGAGCCAAGGTCAGGCTTTCAACCTGTGCGTGTTTTTCCTTTGGAGTGTACTACACCACGGTGCACCCTCCTTCCCTAACATCACCGGCTGGGGTGACAAGTCTCATGGAAGCTGACAGTTTTCAAAAGGTGCAGGGTTGAAAGAGACTTTAAAACTTGTTGCCACTGGGCCACAAAATGCTTAGAGTTTAACTGAGAGGGCCCAACGGCTCTACATTTTAAAATCTATTTTTAAATCTACAGAATCCTATAAAGATGAAGAGAGGATGCCACTCTGTGTCCCAGACCTTGCATGTACCTGGCACTGTGCTAAACTTTCACATCTTCCTTCCAGAGAGAGATAAGGACGCCTGGCCGGCTCAATCAGTAGAGCATTCGACTCTTGATCTCGGGGTCGTGAAGGGCTTCCCCGTGATGGTTAAATTTTACGTGTCGACTTGGCCGGGCTAAGGATGCCCAGAGAGCTGATAGGACATTATTTCCGGTGTGTCCGGTGAGGGTGTTTCTGAGAGATTAGCATTTGAATCGGTAGACTCATAAAGATCTGCCCAAACCAATGTGGGCAGGCAGCCGTGGGCCTGAATAAAACAAAAAGGCAGAGGAAGGGCGGATTCCCTCTTCTTGAGCTGGGACATGCATCTTCTCTTGTCCTCAGTTGCCGGAGCTCCTGCTTCTGGTCTTGGGGTGTCCTGTCACCTGCTCTTCTGCTTCTCCAGCTTGCAAAGAGCGTATCATGGCCCGTGTCAGCCTCCAAAATGGCAGAAGCCCACGCCCATCATCAATCTCTTTTATGCCTTCTGTACACTATTGCTTCCTTTTCTTTCCAGAACCCTAATACACTCATGAATACACGATACAAAGTGAGAAACTAAGACAATCCCTTCTTGTCGAGCAAAGCTCTCAGAAAATCATGTGCAAACTTGTGATACCCTTTCCCCCCACTTCAAGAGAATAGTGTTTTTGTCTTAGTTTGATGGGAGGGGGGGCCAGGGGTGGTTAAAGCTAAAGTCACACACTCTAATATGTCAAAGATCTTCGTATCCCGAAGAAGCAAAATGGTCACAAGTATGTCTGTGACATACCTTCTGTCCGATAGAACTTTCCGTGAGAGAAATGTTCTTTCTCTGCATTTTTACTGCCATGGCTGTTAGCTGCAGGTAAGTACGAAGCACTGGAAAGGTGGCTGGTATGAGTGAAGAACTGGATTTTTCTTCAATTTATTTTAATTAAAATTTAAGTAGTCACATGCGGTAGGAGCTGCTGTATTGGGTAGCACCAGTATAATTTTCACAACTTTAGATTCATTCAAGTTGTTTTTTGTTTTTTGTTTTTTAATCTTAAAAAAAGTCTGAGGCTGGGGCGCCTGGGTGGCTCGGTCGGTTAAGCATCTGCCTTCGGCTCAGGTCATGATCCCGGGGTCCTGGAACGGAGCCCCACATGGGGCTCCCTGCTGGGTGGGGAGCCTGCTTCTCCCTCTGCCTCTCTCATTCCTCATCTCAGGAGACTGCTCTCTCATTCTGTCAAATACATACATACATACATGCATAATCTTAAAAAAAAAAAAAGAAAGTCTGAGGCTGACATGGCTGTGATACAGCCTGCGGTTAGGAAAGATTCAAGACAAAGTGGGGGGGACCTGGCTTTCATCCTTGGAGACCTCGCCAATACCAGTTAGCAGTGTCATCCTCTCTAGACAAAACCCGGGTTCTTTGATGGGACCTTTCTCATTTTCACAATCAGAAAGTCAAATAGCAAATATCGGTATTTTTTAACAGCAAAGACCTTCCACTTCCCCATTCACACCTGCTTGTACCTTGCTTCTTTCGCTCATTGCTGAATGAGGAACCAGTATGAACTGCTCGGCTCTGAGAGGACAGCCGGCTTGGTCGTATTTTTTTTAAGTAATCTCTACGCCCAACGTGGGGTTTGAACTCACGACTCCGAGGTCAAGAGTCCCGTGCTCGGGCGCCTGGGTGGCTCAGTCGTTAAGCGTCTGCCTTCGGCTCAGGTCGTGGTCTCAGGGTCCTGGGATCGAGTCCCGCATCGGGCTCCCTGCTCCTTGGGAGCCTGCTTCTCCCTCTGCCTCTCTCTCTGTCTCTAATGAATAAATAAAAATAAAATCTTAAAAAAAAGAAAAAAAAAAAAAAAAGAGTCCCGTGCTCTACTGACTGAGCCAGCCAGGCGCCCCTGGGGCTTGGTTTTACTTTCCGCTGCGTCTCCAACACCTAAGAGGATGCCTTACACAGTAGACGCCCAGTGAATATTTCCTGGATGTTGAATGACTATCTTGAAGGGACGTGACCAGGAAAAAAAAAAAAACAAAAACCTGCCCAGCAAACTGTTTAAATCGTAATTCTGCCAGTTAGCAGCTACGCTCTCTCGCCTTCGTGTCTTCTTCAGTCCTGAAATGAGAACCACTGTGTTTCAGGATAGTTCTGAGGATTTCAGAGAGCATTCAACTAGTAGTCACTGCCTCGCCCCTAGGCAGGGGTGGGGACTCAATGAATGGCTGTTAGCTATGGGAATGGCCAACTGCCTGATGGCCGCTGAAAAGGTCTTTGGAGTTAGGACATGATGGTTACTTTTTTAATAAAACATCCTCATTCTGAAGCATCTTACAACAACAGCCAATCTGGCGAACCATGTGCATAAAAATAGGAGCTCCGTAACATGAAGATGAGTTTTATTTTAAAAAACCATGCCAGGTGTGGTGACCTTGCAAAATGTATGTAAGCAGCTCTGAATAACTACATTCTGAATCAAGCAGGAGAAAGGGAGCGACATCCTAGCAATTCTTCCCCAAGAGAGTAAAACGGAAACATCTAACAAAGGAAGCCTGGAGTTTATTCAAATAAACTGCTTTATTTTAGTAAGTCCTAAGTGGTACTCAGAACATTTCCAAGAAATTAAATAGCTTATCTGCTATTTATATGTGCTCTATTATCCCAATTTATCATTTAGGAAAAGTCCCTGACAGATCTTTTACAAAAAGGCACTGGAAGAGCAGTATACAGAACAATAGTACTTCCCAATATTTTAACGGATCTGACGTTTTAAAAGCATTTCACCAAGAGCCACAAAAAGAAATCTAAAGTTGTGATTTCTCCAGTGAAAACTTGACTGATTCCTGTGGCAAATTTCCCTGTCAGGGTCTCCAAGAAGCTCTCACACATGGGTCAGGCTCAGGACGAGCCCACTGTGGCCCAAGCTGAGTCACCACGGACCCACGACCCGACCAATCTGAAGGGACCCATTGGGGCTCAGCTGCCCGGGAGGCTGTGTGCATCCCTGGGTAGAAGCGAATTCTCTGACAAGCTCCCTCAGAACAAAACCACTGCTCTTCTCGATACTGTGCGAAAATGTGGTTTCAGAGGCGCCTGGGTGGTTCAGTCAGTTAAGCGTCTGACTCTTGATCTCAGCTCAGGTCTTGATCTCAGGTTTGTGAGTTCAAGCCCCTGTGAAGCTCCATACTGGGCGTGAAGCCTACTTAAAAAAAAAAAGAAAATGAAAAGAAAATGTGTTTTCATACTGAAAGTCACTGTCCAAAATAAAAAATAAAAATAAACCCATCAAATTAATGTTTCCAACACATTTATCTTTTTGTTTTAAAGCACCATCTACGGGTGTTGAGTTCAAGAGTTAAATCTTGTTGTAAGGTTTGATAAATCACGCTCGCTGAGCTTAACCACACCAAACTGAATTAATTCCAGCATTTTTATGTTAGTTTTTGAGTTCAAATTCGGATAAATAAAATAAACAACCAAAAAAAACTCCAAACCAAGGTCGTCCCTGAAGGGACACTCCCTAAGTGGACATGTGGCTCCCTCTTGTGGCAAAAGTGAGCCTCACATGACAGACAGGTGGTGGACGGGTGGGGGGCGGCGGCTTTGCTTCACACCCCATTCATTCCCCCCAAATTAGGCAGCTCCATTAAAATGACTCTGGTTCACTAAATACACATTATCAGGGCAGGAGTATCCCATCCACTGGGGCTTGCTCCACTCATTCACCTTCAGAGGGAGGTGAGAATATACCCCTGAAATGTGTCCAGATTAATAAAGGCCACGTAATAAAGGAACAACTTGGGACGCCTAGGTGGCTCAGTCAGTTAAGCGTCTGCCTTCAGCTCAGGTCATGATCCCAGGGTCCTGGGATCGAGCCCCGCATTGGGCTCCCCGCTCAGTGGGGAGCCTGCTTCTCCCTCAGCTGCTCCCCTTGCTTGTGTGTGCTCACTCTGACAAATTAATAACTGCTTGGCAGGGAGTCTGCTTCTCCCTCTCACTCTCCCTCTGTGCTCTCTCTCTCTCTTTCAAATAAATAAATAAAATATTTTAAAATAATATCTTTTAAAATAAGTAAAGCTTGGGCGCCTGGGTGGCTCAGTTGGTTAAGCGACTGCCTTCGGCTCAGGTCATGATCCTGGAGTCCCGGGATCGAGTCCCGCATCAGGCTCCCTGCTCGGCAGGGAGTCTGCTTCTCCCTCTGACCCTCCCCCCTCTCATGTGCTCTATGTCTCTCTCATTCTCTCTCTCTCAAATAAATAAATAAAATCTTTAAAAAAAAAAAAAAAGCTTGACCTTTTCACACATTTGACCTCATCTGCCAACTCCAAGTGCAACACGAAATGCCCCCCTCAGCTTCAGAAATAGTACCTTCAAAAAAGCCCTGTACCAGGGCGCCTAGTGGCTCAGTCATTAGACGTCTGCCTTGGGCTCGGGTCATGATCTCAGGGTCCTGGGATCGAGCCCCACATCGGGCCCCCTGCTCAGCGGGAAGCCTGCTTCTCCCTCTCCCACTCCCTCTGCTTGTGTTCCCTCTGTCTCTGTCAAATAAACAAAATCTTAAAAAAATAAAAGTACTGTTAATACTGTAATACTGTTGGAATTTGTTAAAATCAGCGTCTCCTCTTTTTCCTATGTGAGGGATTCTCTAACGAGAGCATTGTAATCAAACACCACACTTTGGTTCCAGGAGAATATGGTGTATTGGGGTTGAACGTAATCCCCGTACTCTGAGACTCTTTAATTCCCTGAATTTGTCACATGGTCTCTAAAAAGGGTCCTCGGAGATTGGAACCAACCTTTTTATTTTAACACATCACTTAATATGGTGAATATTACATGAAAAAAATGATTTTGTTTTTCCATCAGCTTCCTGTAGGTTAGCCGTGAGTTTGTCCTTTGACCATGAAAGTGGCAAAATACCTAGCACTTCACTCTCAGACTTGACCTTGACCACTTCACTACTCAATGCCCTGGGTTTTAGTGTGTTGGGAGGAGGAAGGGAGATCCAGAAAAAGGATGAAAATGTCCAGTTCATTTCAGATGAGAACAGTTCAGGCCGAGAAACCTGCCCCGGGGAGTAAGACACCCCAGGGCTGAAATCCTGTGGAGGCCTCCTCCTTTCTCAGTGGGAAAAATGTGTCATCTTTTTCACAGTTTAAGTATTTTGATATGGCTATTAGTACGACCAAAAAGTCCTGGGTTTTCTTTTTTTTTTCTTTTTAAAGATTTTATTTATTCATTTGAGACACAGAGATAGAGAGAGAGAGAGAGCATGAGCAGGGAGAGGGGCAGAGGGAGAGGGAGAAGCAGGCTCCCCGCTGAGCTGGGAGCCCGATGTGGGACTCGATGTGGGGCTCAATCCCAGGACCCTGGGATAATGACCTGAGCCGAAGGCAGACGCTTAACCATCTGAGCCACCCAGGCGCCCCTGGGTTTTCTTTTAAAACCTGTTCATTGGTACCCCTGTAAATAAAATCTTTTTAAAAAATTAAAAATAAATAAAATCACGTTATTTGCCAAACCTTGGTTTTACACGGCAGAGTGGGAAATGTGAACATGAATCTACCAGTGAGGCCCGCTGCCCCTCAACTGGGTGCAGGGAAGCGGAATCAGCCCACTCCCCTGAGGCACGAGGCTGGGGAAGGGGGGTGTGCCCCCCACTGCTGCGCTCTCAGTTTCTGCATGAATTCAGACACGTGTCTGTTGGCACTCGCCACCTAGAGAACAAAGTACCTGTAGTGAAAATAAGACAACACCCCTCCTTTCCCAGATCACTCCTACAAAAAGCAGGTTTTTCTGCACAGGTGTGAGTCCTTACTTACCAAGTCTCGGAGCGGGAGCGGTGGTGACCAGAAACTGCTGTATCCTAGCTATGGCATTCCTCAGGTGTCCTACAAAAAGCAGACTTTTCAGGGCATCTGAGAACTCAGCTGACAAGAGGCAGCTGAACGACAGTGATGGTTAATTTTACATCGACTTGACTGGGCTGAGGGACGCCCGGATGCCTGGTAAGACATTATCTCTGGGTGTGTCTCTAAGAGCGTTTCCAGAAGAGAACTGGTAGAGTAAGGGTCGCCCTTGCAAATCTGGGTGGGCATCATCCAACCCACGTGGGGCCTGAACGGAAGGAGGCAGTTAAGGGGCAATTTTGCTCGCTCTTCACTTGAGCTGAGACCTCCAGCTTCTGCCCTCAGACATTGTGCTCCTGGTTCTTGGGCTTTTAGACTTGAACCGGGAGCACCATCAGCTTCCGTAATCGTCAGGCCTTGCCCACCGGCTTTCCCGGTTCTCCAGCGTGCAGATGGCAGATGGTGGGACTTCTCAGCCTCCACTATCGCGTGAGCCAATTCCTCTAACAACTATCCTTGTCTATCTGTATCTCTACATCCTATTGGTTCTGTTTCTCTATACAGCAACTCCTGTCAAAGGAGCAGAGACATGCTTCCTCCAAGTCTTCTTATTAATCAGCAGTGGTAGAGTGCTGGCAGACTTCAGTGTAATAGGAGATAAGCTTCCGGAATTAGAAAACAGAGCCTAATAAAATCTTTAAAAAAAGGGGGGGGGGGCGCCTGGGTGGCTCAGTTGTTGGGCATCTGCCTTCGGTTTGGGTCGTGGTCTCGGGGTCCTGGGACCGAACCCCCATCGGGCTCCCTGCTCCGCGGGAGGCCTGCTTCTCCCTCTCCCGCTCCCCCTGCTTGTGTTCCCTCTCTCGCTGCGTCTGTCCGATGAATAAATAAAATCTTAAAAATTAAAAAAAAAAAGGAGGTTGGGGACGCCTGGGTGGCTCAGACAGTTAAACATCTGCCTTTGGTCATGATCCCAGGGTTCTGGGATCGAGTCCCACATCAGGCTCCTTGCTCAGCAGGGAGCCTGCTTCTCCTTCTGCTTGTAAGCTCCCTCTCACCCTCTGACAAAATCTTAAAAAAAAAAAAAAAG
>NC_138373.1:4370119-4380194 GCF_054177405.1 Leptonychotes weddellii | reverse complement strand
CCTTATATTGTTATGTAACTAAACACTTTGAAAAATTAACTGTAAAGAGCTACTCAAGACACCAGCAGAGTGAAACTGCAGCAAAGCCCACTCTTGCTCCCATAAATAACGGAGCTGTTTACCGGAAGAAAACACAGCACTCAAGGACAACTCAGACCCAACGGGCGCAAGCTATAAAGATGGCAATGCAATGGTCGGATGCAGCGGGGCCGCCACACACCCTCCCAACTCAACCCAAACACTTCCCTTAAAACATGTGCCTCAATAAAGCAAGATCATCTGTTCCAAGAAGAGGAAAAGTGTATCCTGTGAAGATGGCCTCTCCTAAGCGGCAAGCCCCTTTGCAAACAGTCTTTCCTAGGCAAATTTCGGTCAATCCAACGTAGAGCTCAAAGAAGTTTGCACAGTTTGAAGCACAAATGCCTCTTTCATTGACCCGATTGATCAAGTTTTGATAAAAATAAAATTGGAAAAAAGATAACATTTTAGAAGCAAAGAGGAGCCAAGTAGAAGCAACCATCCTATTAAATTCTAGGTCTCTAACTTCAAATATCTACACTGAATCTATCACTCAGATGGGGTGTGTTTCAAAGCTTCCACCACTAGCCAGGGCAAAGAACACAGTTTCTAGCTCTGAGCTCATCTAGATTGTTTAGGAGACCCCTTAATTCTCTCTTTGGAAGGTTTAAAAAGAATTTTAAAATTATCTATGGGTGAATATAGGGAGAATTCTATAGTACACTTCTTTTTCTATGGAAAACTACAGTAAATAGTCTGTTTGAATACACAGTGATGTACAGCAAGCTCCAAATAAACATGCCTTACTTACAAAACCAGTAGTCCTACAAGGATCTATTTAAACGCAAGTTTCTTAATTTCTTATTCGTCATTGGCTTGCAACTTCATAATCACTCAACACCTCACTGTTCATTCCAATGTTAAAAATTATGACTTCCATATGTGAATAACCAAGTCCAAGATTTTGTACTATGGGAAGTGCTTCTAAATTTAAAAGGATTGTGTTCAATCCTTAAGAGCAGAATCCACAAAGGCAAAAAACAAAGCCATAAAAACTTAACTTCTAAAGCAAACTTCCCTCAGTTTTCATTGCCAAAATGATACAACCTAAAAATTTTTAAATGACTTCTCCCTTTTAGGATACACGCACCCCTGTTTACAGCAGCATTATTTACAATAGCCAAGATATGGAAGCACCCCAAGTGTCCATCGATTAATGAATGGATAAAGATGTGGTATGTGCGTGTGTGTGTATAATGGAATATTAGTCATAAAAAAGAATGAAATCTTGCCATTTGCAATAACATGGATGGAGCTAGAGAGTATTATGCTAAGCAAAATTTAAGTCAGCATATGTCTCTGAAGACAGCATATGATTTCACTCGTATGTGAAATTTAAGAAACGAAACAAATAAGCAAAGGCGGGGGGGGAAGACAAACCAAGAAATGATTCTTAATTACAGAGAACTGATGGTGACCAGAGGTGAGGGAGGAGGGGGTGGGTTAAATAGGTGATGGAGATTAAGGATTGCACCTGTCGTGAGGAGCACCAGGTGACCTACAAAGTGCTGAATCACTAGATTGTATCTGAAATTAACATTACACTGTATGTTAACTGGAATTAAAATGAAAACTTAGGGCACCTGGGTGGCTCAGTTGGTTGAGCCACTGCCTTCGGCTCAGGTCATGATCCTGGAGTCCCAGGATCGAGTCCCGCATCGGGCTCCCTGCTCAGCAGGGAGTCTGCTTCTCCCTCTCACCCTCTTCCCTCTTGTGCTCTCTCTCAAATAAATAAATAAAATCTTTAAAAAACAAATTAAAATTGTTTAATAAATAAAATGAAAACTTAAAAGACTTATCCCTTTTATAACTCAATCATGGAAACAATTTATCTGAAAGAATATCGTATTTCTATACTAATTGCCTCAGAAAAATGTTTATAGAAGGCCTTATTTTGTAAAGTCATGAAACTTTATACAGTGCATTTATCATCACCTCTCCACCCTAGAACTTCCCACAGGAGAGGCCTGTCTTCGAACAGGAACTGGACACAGCGCCAAAGGGAAAAATTTCGGCCAAATATTATGTGTACTTAAAAATTTTATTTTTTTTAAGATTTTATTTTTTTGACAGAGAGAGAGCACAAGCACAGGGAGAGGAAGAGGAGGGAGCCCGATCCGGGGCTTGATCCCAGGACCCTGGGATCATGACCTGAGCCAAAGGCAGAGGCTTAATTGACAGAGCCACCCAGGCGCCCCATGTATTAAAAAATTAAAGAAATAAGTTGTTATAGTGAACATTCCCCCAAAGTGGCACTCAGAAAAAACACAACTTATTCTAATATAACCACATGAAGACATTCCAAATTTATTTAGCATCGGATACTCAATAGAGAATTCCATATTTGTTCTTTGCAACTGGTTGAAAGTTTCTATTCTTGCAATTTACAAAACAAAGGAAATAAAACAGTCGATGGGTCACAGAAAGTTCTATCCCAAAGGAGTAGATTTAATTTAAAACAAAAAAGGGCGGGCAGGTGCTTGACAAGAAAACGGTTCCCATTTTAAAACAATTCCGTGTTCTCACCTCACCATCCCTTGGTGACCCCAAACAGGGCTCTTACTGCCCAACCAGGACAGCGTCCTTCACGGTGGCGGCGATCACCAGAGGATCACAACACGTTCTCACTATGTCCTGGGAGGAAAATGAGAGCAGAGAGTTCCGACCTGGCTTCGCGGGTTGTCTTTCAAGCTCTGCTTCCGGTCTTCTAAGTCGGCAGCCTACTTGGACCAGTGCTAAAAGACTTTTCAATATGAGGAAGACAGTGCTGATAAAAGACAAGGTGAACCGAGACTGCACACGTAAAAGAAGACATTTATTATGCTAAATAACACGTTTTATTTTTCGTTTTCCCCAAACACTAAAATAGCACACGGCATAGCAAGTTAGCACACAAACAGAAAGGCAACCAGTAACCCCGAAACTGATTAAGTCTTACTTTGGGACTCCTGAAAAACTCATGCTCTGAGGGGACCTTTACCAGAGTTCTCAACCACCAGAAGGGCTACTTCAGAAAAAATGTTAGTGTAAGAGACACCTCTGCTCCTGGAAACTGGAAACTTTTTACAGGGGCAGTATAAGGTCTGTCTCCCCCTAAACGGAGCTACCGCTGACGGTCTCGAGGTCATTTCTATTTTAGGCGACACTGCTAGGGCTCCTAGTTTGAGAAAGGATTATACTAAAAGGACACTGAATATTGCAACTTTCACCGTAGGGCCTCCATTTAAACTGCATTTCAAGGGGAAGGAAAGGGATTTGAGAAAAGAAATCAAATTTTGCTGCAGACCCAAATTATTCTACAGAATGCAGAAATGGTGGCAGGGCCGAGAGCAGGTAGGGAAGGGCTGATCTGAACAAACAGCCTCTCCCACCCGCTGATCAGTCTGAGGAGACAGTATCTGGGACGGTGGCCCTTTAGAATGAGCGCTGAAGATACATAAAGAATGTTACTACATCTTTACGTTGTAACCTGACATTTATATGGGATCTATGAATGTTCTCCTCGAAATGGTATCCCAACACTGAACATCTTTCAGGCACAGGTTAAAACATGTTTAAAAATCTCCTGTCACATCAACCAACTTCCCATGAGTTTAAATTCCACTTAAAGTTTGTCCGATCGTACAAACTGAAGCAGGACCTTCAGAGCTGCCCCTTGTGCATCCAGACTCAGTGTGAAAGAAATCATTCTAAGACAACTTTTAAAATTAATCTCACTATTTTTATTGTTCGGCTTGTACCCTAACTATGGCGTAACGGATTTGCTACTTCAAAAGCTGGTAGAGCCTGTAACCCCAGTATTATTTGCCGATCGTTTGAGGTACTTTTTATACTTGAAAGCATTTTCTTGTATTCTACTGTCTGCTCTGAAAACAGGGGCTCTGGGTGGCCAAGGAAAACACATTTTGTCTCATCACTCAGGAAAACTTCGGGGCGTGCGTGCAGCGGTGTAGACAGGACGAAATGCAGGCCAGACAGTTCCAACTCAAAGCCTAGCCCCTCTAAAAGAGCACTTGGCGGTTCCTCCTCAGAAATCCCCATTTCTGATCGCTTCTGAGGGCACGGTAGTCCTGACGCCCAAGGCTCTCCTGGGCGGCACCATCCTCCGTGGCTGTCGGTGGCCCTGGGCCCTCCTTCCAGCCAGTCCCTCACCAGAGCTTCCCCCACTCTGCAGGACACCCCAGCAAAACGCTCTTCTGCAAGAGCACAGAACACATGCACAGTCTTACTCTGACCCACTACGGAAGCTGAATTTCTTCTTAATGATTCTTTCAAACACGGAAGCGCTTTGTTGCCGCTATGAAGCAAGAGGCCAGCCTCACTCGGAGCATTTTTCATTTCCATTGATAACTCCTCGTTTTGTGAATTTCCATCCACATCAACCGCAGGTATTTGCATACAGGAGGAGGAAGGTGCATCTGTCGGGCAAAGGCTCTCCCCCTGTGCCCTTCCAAGTCCATACAGCAGCCTGTCTGAGTCCTCTCCCGCCCCCTTCACCTTCCCGAGGCAGGTGCCCAGAGCTCCCACTCTGTCCCTCATGCTGCGTGTTCTCTGATGTGGTGAGCTGGACGACACGCCTCTGTCAGTCAGCGCAATGCCTTCAATGGATCTCAATATGAACCTGGAAGAGATAATCCAATTAAAAGTATTATTATGAAGACAGAGGCTTAAAAGAGCCCACACACACCAGGTACTTCCTAACAAATATGAAGATCTCTTTAACAGTCTCTGGTACCAAGGATTCCCACATTTTGATAGAAAACAGGATGACAACCTACCAATTAGAGATCACAATAAAAAGAACATACTTAAAAAAACACAGTACTTTATTAATGCAGTGTTTCCTTAAAAATACTTAAACATTAAAAAAAATACATTCTTAGGTTTTGTACTTTTCACAACTATTTAGTTATTTGTGGGTTCAATAAAAATCTGCCCTCTCTTTAATCAGGACATAACTGGATGACTCTATTATGCAAACCAAGGCCCTGATGTGTCCTATTTGAGAATGATTCTCAGTGACTCAAGCAGGACAAGCCACTTTTAAGGAATCAAGGTCAACTTTATTTACAGATCTAATGTCCACAAAGCCCTCCCAAGAAAAACCAGCATGGAGAGGTCCCAGCATACAACATTGCAGCCTCAAGGTGGTAAGGAAGATCACTGGCTGGCAGGTCAGGAACCTTAGCAAATTTTGGAGCCTTGATAAGAGAAGAATTCACCCGAATTTATAGGTACTACAAGTAAAAACATGGTGGAGAAAGTTTCTTGGGCTTACCTCCCCACTCTCAGACTCGCCCAGTCCGAGATTCTGTGTGAAAACTTCGGGACAGAAGTTGATTTGTGACCTCAGCGGTTGTTCAAGAGCAAACTCAAGGTGACATATGGTTAACACTCTTGCTGCCCCTGCAACCCTAATGGGACCAGCCTTTTCTGTGACCAAGAATCATCTTTCTTTGCCATAGTTACGCCCCCAATGGAGAAGATATGTCAGGAAAGGCTGTGAAAGGGCCTTGAGATGGGCAAACAACAAGCTGACTGGGTGTGCTGTCCAGTGCGTCCTTGGGTTACCTAAGTTTATGGAGCCCTGCACCTGTCTGAGCTGCTGTACGAATCTGAGTTGTAAAAAATGTGAGAGGAAGGCAAAATATTTTTAATTTATGCTTCTTTTTGTGTATTTTTTTTTAAGATTTTATTTATTTGACAGAGAGAGAGATCACAAGTAGGGAGACAGGCAGGCAGAGGCAGAGGAGAAGCAGACTCCGGGCTCAATCCCAGGACCCTGCAATCATAACTTGAGCCGAAGGCAGACGCTTAACCAACTGAGCCACCCAGGTGCCCCCAAGGCAAAAGATTTCTTATCCAAAGAAATTAAAAATTTTGTTCAGAGGAATGGAATTATTACCCTGTGGATACTGACCATTTCTTACATCCATTTGTACCTCACTTTGGTGTTCCTGATTACATGTGTGTGCATGTTTTGTCTAAATTCTCTTTTAAGCTGATTATAACATCTCACTAGTTCCTTCATTGATTGAGGAATTAAAAAAAATGTTGACCCATGGTCCTTTAAAAAACAACCATAACCCCAGAGCATTAATACATGGAAAATAAATACATAAACTGTATTTAGTAATTTTTCTAAGAGGCCAGCCTAAGGAATAACAATCTAACGAAAACACACAACTCTGCTGGGAGAAAGGAGGGATGGAAATGTGGGATGTGAGGCAGAAGAAGCCTGAGAGCGGAGAGCTCATCTCCCACAGTAAGACAAAGACAAAGCCTAAGAGTGAAGAGTCAGGAAGCAACAAGCATGCAATTCAGAGATAGAGAAATACGCACAAGGAGAACCAGCTGTAGCTGAGAGGCTTGGCTATGGGGACAGAGAAATGGGGGGCAGGAAGCTGCAGTTTCTCTAACTAGGGGACCTAGCTAGGTGAGTGTGTAAGTGTGTTACGTTTTTAAAAAATGTAAAGAGAGTACACTGGGAAGAAAATAAACAAGAATTACTGGAGGCTGAAATAGAAGCAAAAAGAGCAAAGGGAGGGGGCGTGAAGCCAACCAGGGCTAACGAGAGGCACTGGTCGTGGTGTAAGGAGCGTGGCCTCCATCAGCAGGCGATGCAGAGCCACTGAGGGACGTTCGGCCGGGAGACGTTGGCCGGATCTGCATTTCCGATTAATTCCTTGGCTGCAGTGTGGTGGCTAGACTGGAAAGGAATCACAGTAGACCAATTAGGAGGCTACTGAATAGCGGAGGGAAGCAGTTGAGGCTGTGGGTGAAGAGGAGAGAGAAAATACTTTTCCACTTGGTGGCAGACGGATGTAGAAAGGAAGAGGACCACAGGTTTCTCTGGCTTTCACTTCTGGGTAATGAAGGCGTCACGAACAGAGAATGGACAGGAACAGCAGGTCGGGAGGGACGTCAAACAGCTCAGATGGGAGACGGGAACACACAGAGTTTGACTGTGGGAACTGGGCAAGCATTTGGATTATTAATAAAGCTGTTAGCTCAAGAGTGATGTCAGAGCTGGGACCTAGATTCTGAAGTCGCCGGCTTTGGAGAGGTGGATAAAAAAGAGAAGACGGTAAGGTACAGAAGGCCAGGATCTCCAAGATCTAGCGAGGGCCTCAAAGCCACCAAGGAGGAAGATTCAAAGCACCTCGAGAAACTCCGTGTCACAGATGCCAAGAGCATCGAGTGCTTCAAAAAAGAGGGTGGTTATGGGGCATCTGGGTGGCTCAGTCGTTAAGCGTCTGCCTTAGGCTCAGGTCATAATCCCAGGGTTCTGGGATTGAGTCCCGCATCGGGCTCCCTGCTCAGCGAGAGGCCTGCTTCTCCCTCTCCCACTCCCCCTGCTTATGTTCCCTCTCTTTTTTTTTTTTTTTTTTAAAGATTTTATTTATTTATTTGAGAGAGAGAATGAGAGAGAGAGAGCACACGAGAAGGGGGAGGGTCAGAGGGAGAAGAAGACTCCCCGCTGAGCAGGGAGCCTGATGCGGGACTCCATCCCGGGACTCCAGGATCATGACCTGAGCTGAAGGCAGTCGCTTAACCAACTGAGCCACCCAGGCGCCCGTGTTCCCTCTCTTGATGTCTCTCTCTCTGTCAAATGAATAAATTCATTAAAAAATAAAAAATAAACTAAGATAAAAAAAATAATAAAATAAAATAAAAAATTCTTAAGAAAAACACATCATTTAATAGGAGCTAACTCTCAGGAAAATTAGTTTCTAACTACTTTTAGCATGTCCTTGTACAAGGACTTGGTGCTGTTCAGAAAATACTTCAGCTAAGGTACCACTAATATAATCATGTATTTAGTGACGTTAGAATATGTTGTTTACTGAAGACCTAGTTCTTTAGTAAATTCAGTAATAAACTACGTATTTAATCTCTTAACAAAAATACTTCGGGTCAGTGAAAACATTTTGGCTCTGATCCCTCAACTAGCCAACAAAAAATTCCGATACTAGACACACACATTACTTATATTTTGAGAGCCAGAAATAATTTTCAAATAATTTCTAAACAAGCAAAATATTTTTTTAAAGATTTTATTTATTTATTTGACAGAGAGAGACACAGAGGGAACACAAGCAGGGGGAGAAGCAGGCTCCCCGCCGAGCAGGGAGCCCGATGCGGGACTCGATCCAGGGACTCCAGGATCATGACCTGAGCCGAAGGCAGATGCTTAACGACTGAGCCACCCAGGTGCCCCACAAGCAAAATATTTTTTATTGAAGTACAGTTGACACACTATAGACTGGTTTCACGTGTACACCGAAGTGATTCAACAACCTTGTCCATTATGCTCTGCTCCCCACAGGTGTCGCTACCGTCTGTCACAGCCCTACAATACCACTCACTGTATTCTCCATGCTGTACCTTCCATGCCCGTGACTTATTCATTCCATAATTGAAAGCCTGTACCTTCCACTCCCCTTCACCCATTTTTCCCATTCTCCCACCACCCACCTCTGGCACCCATCAGTCTGTTATCTGTATTTATGGGTCTGTTTCTTTTTTGGTTTGTTCATTTGTTTTGTCTTTTAGATTCCACGTATAAGTGAAATCATATGGTATTTGTCTTTGCGAAATATTTTTATAACTTATTCTCACTCTACTACATATATAGGTACATCACATTGTGCCCAATAAAATACACATAATTACATAATTAACTGTCCTTAGCCCTAGAAATCTCATCCCCACCCCCACCCCCGTGGTTAAGTCTACAAAATGATAAGCAGCATAAACTCTGGCAAACAAACTTATCCACCAACACGGAGACCATCAGAGTAAAGGAAGGAGTCTATTTTGAAGTTCAAGACAGTATGATTCAGAAAAAATAAAGTGCAGTACTGGGAGTAAGTTCCTGAATGTACTCCCTCACCCGGTAACAAAGGTTGAGAATTGAACCACAAAACCAGAGGGGTGATGTGTAAGAGAAACAAGATTATCTGGGTCTGTCCATGATCTCCAGGGCAGACAGGAGAAAGGCTCCTCCACAAAA
Organism: Leptonychotes weddellii; assembly: GCF_054177405.1. Classification (NCBI taxonomy): domain Eukaryota; kingdom Metazoa; phylum Chordata; class Mammalia; order Carnivora; family Phocidae; genus Leptonychotes; species Leptonychotes weddellii. The sequence continues at coordinate 4,371,100 of NC_138373.1, read as the reverse complement.
ATCCCTGCCTGCGGGAGGCAGCTGACCTGCTGCATAACAATAGGCCTGACCCAATTTGACAGCAGCTGTCCTCCTGGACTGCTGTCGCCTTACCTTCTCTAACCTGAGCTATTAATGGCCTCAGGGACCTGACAGTCTGGATACCACCTCTCTGTAAACTAAAAATAACCTGGCCTCTATGCTTCTGAAAGCCAGCTGGCAAGGCTATTCCCAAAGGGGGCTGGGAAGAAGACACAGCTCAAGGAGCAGGCTTGGGACAACAATGGGCTTAGAGAGGAGTCCTGCCTCACAACGGCTTGCAAACTCGCTGCAGGCCCATCCCCGCCTCACCTGGCTTCCAGAGCTTCCAGATGTGAACGTCAGTATACCTTAACATCGCTGTGCTCATGACTAAAACAATCAGACTAAGGAGGTAGCCAAAACACATTCCTCAAATTGCTACCTGGGGCACCTGGCGGGCGCAGTCCATAGAGCATGCAACTCTTGATCTCCGGGTCGTGAGTTCAAGCCCCATGTTGGGTGTAGAGATTATTAAGGAAATACAAAATAAAATTAAAAAAATAAGACTTAAAAAAAAAAAAAAGGTGCTACCCAGCTCAAAGGATGAGAAACAGGAACAACTCCGTCATCTCCACATTAAGCTGAATCATAACCACAGGAAACACTAAGAGTGCTGAGTTCCTATTACTAATCATTCAGCACATCCAAATCAAACCTGTCCTTAAAAAGCCAGTCGTGCAGCTCTCGATAGCCACCACCCCGTTTCCTCTTTATTTCACCTGCCTGCCAAAAGTGCGCTCAGACGTGGGCTCTGTAACAGCTCGGGGACCTCAGGCACTCCTCTGTCCTCAGCGTGCTGTGAGGACTCACTGTGTGAAAAGCGCCCAGCAACTTCTCTGACCGGCATTCCAAAAACAGCAGCTATCATCATCCAAGAGTGTTTTAAGGAACAACAAAATGGGGCTGGGGGGGGGGGGTTCT
>NC_138373.1:4357975-4370019 GCF_054177405.1 Leptonychotes weddellii | reverse complement strand
GCGGTGTAGTCTGGATACATATCACAGGAGACTGTATATATATATATTTTTAACCAGGATGAAATAGGATTGAATTCCTCATAGCATAAGAGTTGGGAAGGCCTTTTTTTTTTTTTTTTTTAAGATTTTATTTATTTATTTGAGAGGGAGCGAGCACAAGTGGGCAGGTGGGAGAAGCAGCAGAGGGAGAGGGAGCAGCAGACTCCCCACTGAACAGGGAGCCTGATGCGGGACTCGATCCCAGGGCCCTGGGATCATGACCTGAGCCGAAGGCAGACACTTAACTGACTGAGCCACCCAGGTGCCCCAGGAAGGCCTTCTAACTAGGTTGAACCCAAAGTCAAAAAGGATGGTTTTAAATTTGACTACATAAAAATAAACTTCAGGGGCACCTGGCTAGCTCAGTCAGTAGAACATGCCACTCTTGATTTCAGGGTTGAGAGTTCAAGCCCCATGTTGAGTGCAGAGATTACTTAAAAGAAACAAACAAGATTTTTAAAAAATAGGGCACCTGGGTGGCTCAGTTAGTTAAGCAACTGCCTTCAGCTCAGGTCGTCATCCTGGAGTCCCAAGATCGAGTCCCGCAGCGGGCTCCCTGCTCGGCGGGGAGTCTGCTTCTCCCTCTGACGCTCCCCGCTCTCATGTGCTCTCTCTCAAATAAATAAATAAAATCTTTAAAAAAAAAAAAAAGATTTTTAAAAAATAAAGTTCAGTATGTCAAATATACACCATAAGCAAAGTCAAAACTAAAAAAAAAACACTTCTCAACTCTTACCTAACAGATACAAGGCTCTAAGAAATTAAAACCACCAACAATCAACAGAAAAATGGGCAAAGAGCATGGGTAGCTCACAAAAAAAAAAAAAAAAAGAAACGTGAAGGAAGCTTTCTCTGAGTACCCCGTAAGTACGTAATGAAGGCAAGTTGGCTCAAACAACAAAATATACCCGCAAGGCAGCCACTCCCAGTATCTCCCCTGCTGGGGCCCTGATCAGGAGCAACCACGGTGTCCCTCCCTCCTGCATTCCAGAGAGTCTCCCTGCTTCCACCCTCAACTCTGAAGCGCAGTAACAGTGATCCTTCCGAAATGGTTAAACACATGATTACCATATGACCCAGCAATTCCACTCCTATATCCAAGAGAAATGAAATCATGTCCACACAAACCCTATACGTGAATGTTCATAGCAGCATTACTCACTCATAATAGCCAAAAAGTGAGAACAGCCTGAATGTCCAACTGATAGATATAAGAGACAAGAGGCGGCTACGGAAGTGTCACAGATTGGAGGAGACATGGCAACTAAATGCAGTGCAGGGTCCTGGAACAGGAAAAGGACACAGTGGGAAAAACTGGTAAAATCCCAATGTGTCGGACTGATGCTCATCTCCGAGTTTTTCACTGTGCTAGGATGCAGTTAGCCTCCAACAGGAGAAGGTGGGCAAAGGGTCTATGGGAGCTCTCCGCACTATTTTTGCAACTTTTCTCTAAGTCAAATCATTTCAAAGTAAAAAAACAAACCAAAAAAGGGATCCATTCTGGCTCGGAGTTTTGTTTTTGTTTTTTTAAATACCCCAGTGTGGGATGAGGAGATGAAGATGGTGTGAGCTTGAGGAAACAAGATAACCCAGATTAGCAAAGAGTTAATCCTTACTGAAAAGGAGTGATGGGGGAGTGGGGGTGGGTGTGTAGGGTTCATTATACTACTCTACTTTTGTGTACATTTGAATATTCCAATAAAGCTTTTTAAAAAATAATCCTTCAAGGGGCGCCTGGCTGTCTCAGTCATTTAAACGTCTGCCTTCGGCTCAGGTCATGGTCCCAGGGTCCTGGAATCAAGTCCCGCATCAGGCTCCCTGCTCAGCAGGAAGCCTGCTCCTCCCTCCCCCCCTCCCCCTGCTTGTGTTCCCTCTCTCGCTGTGTCTCTCTCTGTCAAATAAATAAAATCTTAAAAAAAAAAATCCTTTAAAAAAGTAAATCACATTAAGTCCCATCTCAGTGAAATATCTCCCACTTCACTCAGAGTACAAGCCAAAGTCCTTACAACGTAGGAGCCACCGTCCCATGTTCCCCGGTCCCCCAGTTTGTTACTGTGATCATAGAACAGAATTAAGAACACTCAGAGGGTACCTGGCTGGCTCAGAGCATGCAACTTTTTTTTAATCAAGGATTTATTTATTTGGGAGAGGGAGAGAGAGAGAACACGTGTGTGCCCATGAATGGGGGAGGGGAGAAGGAGAATCTTAAGCAGATGCTGCCCCTTTCCATGTGAAAGCAATTCATTTTTATTGGCCTTTAGAAAACGATCAGAAGGTGCTATGGTCTGAATGACTGTCCCCCCAAATTCATATGCTGAAACTCTAACCTAAAGATGGTGGTATCAGGAGGTGAAGCCTCGGGGAACTGTGTAGGTCATAAGAGTAGAGCCTTCATGAATGGGATTATTGTTCTTACAAAGTGGCCCCACAGAGACCCCTAGCCCTCCAACTATGAGAGGACAAGCAAGAAGGCACCGGCCAGGAATCAGGACTCTCACGAGGGCTTGGCCATGGGAGTGCCTTGATCTTGGACTTTCCAGCCTCCAGAACTGTGAGAAATAAATGTTGTTGATTATAAGCTGCCCTGTCTGTGGAGGTAAAGAACCACTGGTCCTTCTCCAAAGATCGTTTGAGAAGCAATGCCTAGGCTCTCTCCTGAGTTAGGGCTACTCCCTCCAGGTACCGACAAACATGTTTTTTTTTTTAAAGATTTTATTTATTTATTTGAGAGAGAGAGAATGAGAGAGAGCACATGAGAGGGGGGAGGGCCAGAGGGAGAAGCAGACTCCCTGCCGAGCAGGGAGCCCGACGCGGGACTCGATCCAGGGACTCCAGGATCATGACCTGAGCCGAAGGCAGTCGCTTAACCAACTGAGCCACCCAGGCGCCCCAAACATGTTTTTTTTTTTTTTAAAGATTTTATTTATTTATTTGAGACAGAGAATGAGAGAGAGAGCACATGAGAGCGGGGAGGGTCAGAGGCAGAAGCAGGCTCCCCGCCGAGCAGGGAGCCCGATCCAAACATGTTTTTTTTTTAAAGATATTATTTATTTGTTTATTTGAGAGAGAGCAAGAGTGAGATAGCACAAGAGTGGGGGAGCATCAGAGGGAGAGGGAGAAGCAGGCTCCTCGCTGAGCAGGGAGTCCGATGCCGGGCTTGATCCCAGGACTCCAGGATCCTGACCTGAGCCAAAGGCAGATGCTTAACGGACTGAGCCACCCAGGCGCCCCGACAAACACATTTCTGAAAAAATGGTTTTTAACCTTTTCTTCACTTTTTTTTGCCCCCAAGATTTTATTTATATATTTGACAGAGAGAGAGAGAGAACATGAACACACAAGCAAGGGGAGAGGGAGAAGCAGGCTCCCCACAGAGCAGGGAGCTCAATGCAGGGCTCGATCCCAGGACAGAGACAGGATCATGACCTGAGCGAAGGCAGATGCCTAACCAACTGAGCCACCCAGGCGCCCCACTTTTCTTCACTTTATATATGGTTGGTATCTTTTAACATTAGTACATATAGATCTAACACACTTTGTATGTGCTTGACCCATTATAGGACTTTGTGTTAAGACTTAAAAAAAAGCCTGACTCAAGGATACAGGTGTTCACTCCACTATTCTTTCACATTTTACATAGGCTGAAAATTTTTCAAAAGTTTATGAAAAACAAACCATGATCAAAGCATTCACTTGAATGGAAAGATTCCACAAGTGTTTTTATGTTCCTGCATGTTCGGTACTTAGCATCTCAAAGTATGCAGTTGTTCCTCATCTCAGAAGCCAGAACAAATTCCTAACCGGGCTGATGCTCTTGACTTGACTCATTAAGATTTCATAAAGCTGGGGCGCCTGGGTGGCTCATCGTTAAGCGTCTGCCTTCGGCTCAGGTCATGATCCCAGGGTCCTGGGATCGAGCCCCACATCGGGCTCCCGGCTCAGCGGGAAGCCTGCTTCTCCCTCTCCCACTCCCCCTGCTTGTGTTCCCTCTCTCTCTGTGTCTCTGTCAAATAAATAAAATCTTAAAAAAAAAATTTCATAAAGCTCATAAGCTTTTACAACATTTTCTTAATAATCTCTAATTTCCCCCCATCAAGCAACAGAATAAAACTCATTTCAAGCTGCACTTGACCCTGCAACCAGGATCTTGGAATCTTTACTACTTTTTTAAATTGTTCAGACATAAGATCATGCAATCTGAGTCAAAGCCAAAGTCCTTTCAATGCTCCTAAACCTCTCAGTCTGAATCTCCTGCCACCTTCTTCACAGACCAGCCTCCTGCTGTTCTGGAACATATCAAGCTTGCACCAGCTGTAGGGCCTTCTCTGCACAAAACAAGATACTCTTCTAACCCAGACATCTCCCCAACCCCAAAGCTAAAGCCCTTACCACTGACTTCAAGGTTTTGTTCAAATGCCACCTGATCAATGAGGCCCACCTGCTCTATTTAGAACGGCAACCAGCTCTCCCAGCCCACCTACACTCCTGAACTCTTTTACCTGATTGGAACAAACGAAATATAGATTTTCAAGTGACAGGCGAACACGGAAAGACAGGGCGTTGTGGATTTAGAAAGTCTATCAGAAAGGAGACTATGACAGAGCAGTCAGAAGCAGGGGAGAGGGGTGGCACAGAGGGAGGAGCCAAAGGAAGCTTCAGGGCAGCGTGGCCCATGCCACAGAAGACAAGGACATTGCTCAGTCCTCAGTACAATCTATCATCTTGCTTTTACTAATTTTATTTTTTTAAAGATTTTATTTATTTGCCAGAGAGAGGGCAAAGGAGAGAGAGAGAGAGCATGAGAGTACAAGCAAGGGAAAGTGGCAGGCAGAGGGAGAAGCAGGCTCCCCGCCGAACAGGGAGCCCGATGAGAGACTCGATCCCAGGCCCCTGGGATCACGACCTGAGCCGAGGGCAGACGCTTAACCAACTGAGCCACCCAGACGTCCCACTAATGTTAATTTAGTATTTCATACAGATTCTCATTTTTCTACTCCTTGTATTTCAGATTCTGTACAAGTAAGTAGGATACTAATGACTCTAGCAGATTAAGGCTTGCTTGCAAACAATATTTTTTTTCAAAATTTTTAAAATTTATTTTTTTAAGCTTGCAAACAATATTTTAAAATCATAAAGCTCCTAGGTTTACAAAGCCCTTTTGCCTCATTTAATCATCTTGCATGTTAAAGAGGTATCAACCACCTGAAAAGGTCTACAAACAAACGACGCAGGGGTCCTAAGTAAACATGTGGGACACAGCATCCCTTATTCCAGCACCTCCCACGGAGAGGCCGACGACACAGTGTGGTGAGTAAAAAGGCAGCGACCCGCAGCTGTCCTCTTGCTCAGATTCTATTTCCCAGGGCACTTCCCTTTACAAGAGGCCAGAGTAATTAAACCCTTAAATCAGGTTAATTTAATTAGTGATTTTCCACAAATGAACAGAAACTCTAAACCTGCAGGGGTATTTAAAGTCGCAGCTTAACTATCACAGTAAAGACGACAGATACCCCGCGCCCACTCCCTCCCCGCCTCCGCACGTGAAGTGACTGCTGCTATCCTGGATCAAGCCCGAGATCCAGCCTAAAATCCTTACACAGTTCTTAGCCGCCAACGAACCTGGTGACCACTTTGTGCCTCCCCCGCTCCCATCTCACCACTGACCTGACCAAACAAGCCCACATGCTACTCCTACAGCTCAGCTCTCAGGCTTCTCTACAGCTGTGCGTGCACCTGCACTCCATGTCAAGTATACCATGTCATCCACCACGGGCTTCTGGGCTTGGTGCGCGCTGAGCCCTTCTGACTGCCCAAACCACTCAAAGTAAAGCTAATTTCCCTCCTCCTAAATGCATCTACCTTCAATCATTGTGGTACAAATTCCTTGTTATGAAAATTGTACTTGAATAACATTTCCTGAGATTCCCAAACAACCACAAACAACTGTGAGATTTGGAAACCCTAAGCATCACATTAGAAACGGAGTCCTTTGTTCCTTACTGCTTATGGGACAAGCAAGCCTTCAGTACTCTTGCAATGAAGAGAACAAAAGTGCAAGATCATATGGATATGGTGATCATGCAAGTCCTCTCTGAAATCAGAACTGAAGTGTGAGACTGTAGGAAGAACAGCTTGAGGAGAGTAGTAAGGAAGCTGTGAGAACAGTAAACAAGAACCCAGTTAGAGAGGTTGGCAAAAGCCAGATCTGCTGGATAAAAATATGTGAACTGCATTCTGTATGCAATGAGAAGCAGTTTTGTTCTGTTGTTTTGTGGGAAATGACACCTATGGTTAAAAAAAAAAAAAAAAGAAGAAAGAAAAAGACTTCTCTACTGCCCAGTGGAAAATAGATGGTCCAGGTGAGTGACTATGGGTAGTTTGGACTAGAGGGTAATCATAGTTAAGTGGACATGTGACAAAGGTGATTTTTTTTAATGATACAAAACATGGGAACTTTTTTTTCAAAACATGGTAATTTTTAACATTATGTACTAGGTCTTCTCTTACAATAGTTCTTATAATTCTACATGTGACTGCAAAGCATTAACGCAATTCTAGACAAAAGGTTCCAAAGTAGGCGCTTGGTGGGGTGGCGGGGGGAGGGGGGTCAAATGCAGACTTGTTTTGGCCACAAAGTTTACTTTCTTAAAACTTGAGTTGATTTGGTATCTAAAAATCAGTATTTCCAATTTCTATTGAAAATCACTAGATCTGGCAAACAACCGTTGGCTAGTGGAAACTGGCTAGAGCACAAGCTTTCTGGTTTCTCCCCAGTCCCCACACCTAGCACCCTTGACTCCTTCATACCACCTACTGGAAAGATATTTCAGTTTTCCACTCTTCCAGTCTGGTACCTTCGCTTAGGGTGCCAGAAGCCCTTATTCACATAAAAGTATCCCAATGTGAGGGGCGCCTGTGTGGCTCAGTCATTAGACGTCTGCCTTCAGCTCAGGTCATGATCCCAGTGTCCTGGGATCAAGTCTGCATGGGGCTCCTTGCTTGGCGGGAGGCCTGCTTCTCGCTCTCCCGCTCCCCCCTGCTTGTGTTCCCTCTCTTGCTGTGTCTCTCCTGTCAAATAAGTAAATAAAATCTTAAAAAAAAAAAAAAAAAAGGCAGGTTCATCTCATCTCACCTTAACACATTTTTTTTTTTTTAAAGATTATTTGAGGGAGAGAGAGCACACAGAGTGAGAACACGAGTTGGGGGGAGAGGCAGAGGGAGAGGGAGAAGGAGAAGCAGACTCCCCGCTGAGCAGGGAGCCCAATGTGGGGCCCGACCCCAGGACCCTGAGATCATGACCTGAGCCGAAGGCAGACGCTCAACTGACTGAGCCACCCAGGTGCCCCTCACCTTAACACATTTTTGATCAAGAACTGGTTTTAAGTAGCCTGCCATCACCAGTAATAGGAACCAAAACCTAAGAGTCCAGACACAGAGACAATTCCATCCTGATACAACCAAACCAGAGGGCACAAAAAGGACAACACCTGCATGGTCTCAACAGGCCTGGTCCTAGCACTCAGCCTCCCTCATTTTGCACACCAGGGAGCAGCACAAGTACTGTCAGACCAGAAGCTCAGCGAGGGCAGGAACCTGTCCCTCCTCCATCAAAGCCTGTGCCAGGCACTCCAAGACGTGTAAACGGAATCCAATAGGAGCTCCACATTTGACCATCTCTGATACACTTACAAAGGAAAATTCTCAATCTGACGACTTTTCATCCCACTAGAAAAAGGCATCTGTAATTCAAGGGGTGAAGGAATGTCATTTACAGCAAAGGTGATCTCCAAGGTGCTGGGTGTGTCTACTTTCCCACATCTGAACATAGTTTAACTCTGAAACCTTTTGCGTCTCTCCCTCCTCCACTTCATTTTCCCTCATTTTCGGCCTCACCCCACCCCCACTCCGACCAGGATAAGTAAAATACATCTATCAAAACACTAACCCATTTTAAGTTTCAGAAATAATTTGTTGAAAAGCTTTGTAAAGTTAGGGAACTAACAAAGTCAACCACAAACCCACCTCGCATAACCCAACCATATAATAGTTTTCTGGGCCAAATTTCCTCTTCAGGGCTTTTCCACCGGTGCCAGCATCCACCATCCCCGCGGACCCCACGCCCCAGCTGCAGGCCCTCAGCCGGGGCAGGCCGCTCCACCCTGCCCCCAGCCTCGTTTGCAGAACGGGAACAACAATAACATCAGCGGGTTTTCCTCCCGTGGGGTTGCAGGAGAAATGCACAGTGCATACACTTAGCACCCAGCTTGGCAGCTCCTGTTAGCATCCTCGCCGTCCCCGGGCGGGATGGGCCGGACAGCGCTGGGCGGACAGGCGCTCGGGGAGGGTCGGGGGAGGGGGGCCCGGCGGGCGCGGCTCACTCACCTGCAGGCGGACGTTGAGCATCATGGAAGCCACGATGTAGAGGTAGGGGAAGTTGATGCGCAGCCGCCAGGCCAGGTCGAAAAAGATGAGCAGCGTGCGGGTCAGACCCTTGCAGAAGACCCCATAGGAGCGGGCGGCGGCCGAGCGCGAGAGGCGGACAGCCAGGCCCGACAGAGCCGCCGCCATATAGACCGGCGCCCGCCGCCCGCCCGCCGCGCACCGACCGGCCGCGGACCCGGGCCGCCCGGCGCTCCGAAGCCCGCCCGCCCTCTCGGCGCCGCGTCGCCCCCGGGCCTCCGCCCCGGCCGCTGGGCCGCGCTGGGCGCGCTGAGGGAGCGAGGGAGGCGGCGGCGAGGTCGGGGGCGGGCGGGCGGGCGGCGGGGAGGGGAGTCCGCGCGTCACACTCGCGGAAGCGCCTCAGCGAGCCGCCGCCTGGTCCAAGCCGGGCCGCGCGGCCTGACGTCACAATGCCCGCGCCGCGCCTGCGCACCTCTGTCCCGCCCCCTACCCCGCCCCTTGTCACCTTCCGCAGGTGAGACGCGCATGCGTGGGCGAGGAGGGGCGGGATGCTCCGGCCGAGCAGCGGATGCGTTATCTCGGTCTGCCCCCTAATGGTAAGCTGGGAAATTAAAACAAACGAGAAGGTGAACCGTGAATTTGAATTAGATGTACAATGTCAATGTCCTTAATAATGGGGAACTGTACATTTATTTTATTTTATTTTATTTTATTTTAAAGATTTTATTTATTTGACAGAGAGAGAGCACAAGTAGGCAGAACAGCAGGGAGAGGGAGAGGAAGAAGCAAGCTCTCCACTGAGCAGGGAGCCTGACGTGGGGCTCGATTCCAGGACCCTGGGATCATGACCTGAGCCGAAGGCAGCCGCTCAACCGACTGAGCCACCCAGGCGCCCCTGGGGAACTGTACATTTAAAAATTGTTAAAATAGGCAGCTCTTTCTGCCCAGGGGTCCTGTCACCGTGCTTTAATTACCTTTTTGCACCTAAATCAATCAATCAAAATAAAAACTGTTAAAATAGCAAGTTTTATGTTATGTATATCTAACCACAATTATAAAAAGCAAACAAAGGGAGGCTTCCTGGGGTGGAGGGGCAGAACATGCTCCCCATGTAGATGGTTTCAGGACCCCAGCCATTGTTGTTCAGTGTTGACTTATATAAAATTTAATCTTTAATAATTGGTATTAATTGACTTGCTAATGAAATAAGCAAAAATATTGAAACTTCCAAAACTTCTAGTATTCTGTGTTTCGGGTTTTTTATCTTTTTGACAATGAGTTTTTACATTCCTACTTCAGCATATAGGTTTCTATCAAAGATTTGCATGGTGTGAAGGTAGATATGTTATTTCTAGTCTCAGACAAAGCATTTCATGTCATTACTTCTGCCCACCAATGAAAGTCTGGGAATTTGGTACAGGTGAGGAAAAAAGAGTTTCATTGATGAAATTAAAAGCAAATCTTAAGTCCTTTAAGAAAGCAACAGTGTGGGGGCACCTGGGTGGCTCAGTCGTTAAGCGTCTGCCTTCGGCTCAGGTCATGATCCCAGGGTCCTGGGATCGAGCCCCACATTGGGCTCCCTGCTCCACGGGAAGCCTGCTTCTCCCTCTCCCACTTCCCCTGCTTGTGTTCCCTCTCTCGCTGTGTCTCTCTCTGTCAAATAAATAAATAAAATCTTTAAAAAAAAAAGAAAGAAAGCAACAGTGTGAAAATAGATTTAAATGTAAAAATTCTTTGCCCTAAAATGGGTTTGCAGTAATAATCATTATTGCATTAAATGACTTTTAGAAGTCATTTAAGGGGCACCTCGTGGTGCAGTCGGTTGGGCATCTGACTTGGTTTCCCTTCGGTCCTGGTCTCTGGTTGTGATCTCGGGGTTGTGAGATCCAGTCCTGCGCACTCCCCACTGAGTGCCAAGTCGGCTGGGGTTTCTCTCCCTCTCCCTCTGCCCCTCCCACTCATGCTCTCTCTCTAAAATAAATAAATAGATCTTTAAAAAAAAAAGTCATTTAGGAGCACCTGGGTGGCTCAGTGGGCTAAGCGTCTGCCTTCTGCTCAGGTCATGGTCCCCGGGTCCTGGGATGGAGTCCCATGTTGGGCTCCTTGCTTAGCGGGGAGGCTGCTTCTCCCTCTGACTGCTGCTCTCCCTGCTTGTGCTCGCTCTCTCTCTCTGACAAATAGAGAATATCTTTATTAAAAATAAAATCTTTATTTAAAAAAATAAAAATAAAATAAAATTCTCTACCCTGAAATTCACACTCAAAATCATTAAAAAAATTTTTTTTCATTTTACTCATCTATAATCCAAAGATTATAAATCACAGAGGACACTTCCAGTATTGTCATATGACTATTATTTAGCATTATCATTTTTCTTTGAATATCTACTGTGTAAGAAATTGTACTTTTTGGCGGGGGAGGGGGGGAATGCTTGGTCGGCTCAGTTGGTGGAGCATGGGACTCTTGATTTCAGGGTTGTGAGTTCAAGCCCCACCTTGGATGTGGAGATTACTTAAAAAATTTTTTTAAATCTTGAAAAAAAAGAAGGAAGAATTGTACTTTTTGACGCTCATAATACTGTATTTACTATCCATTGTGTTTCAGGCCAAGACCATTTTAAATAGTTATTTCAGGGTTTTTAGCTTTTGGCTCGTCTTGTTATTAAAATAATATTTTTCAAAGTATGTGCACTAATCTTTAGTTCCCCTTATTTTTGCAGCATTAGACTTTGCACATTTATTGCTGGGCCATAAAAAGCTCACTTCCCTTTTTTTGTAAGCTATTTTTTTCTCTCAGCGCTAAGTGGATGCTATCTTTGAGGATGCAGAACACATGCTCCTGAATTATCATCGTCATTCAAGCTATCCTTCCCAAAAAGCAAAATGAACACTTCTTTAAACAGTATTTAGAAAAATAATTTAAAGATTTTTAAAGACTAGAGTCTTCAGTGGAAAATTTGCCAAAGACATAAAATCAGTCTGACAATGTGTGAACAGGTTTCAAGATCAGCTGAATTTGTTCTTAGGCCTGTAAAGATTTTAACTGGTAGAGATTTGGCAGTGCTGTTTATTAGAAGTATGTTGAAAGACCAGATGGGCTGCAGGGATGTTTGATACATATATATATATCCTCCCTGGTTACTCATTTCTTTTTCTCTAAATGCCGTTGAGGCAATGAGGCATTTTTAACAAGCCATTCAGTTGCCATAAACAATGGCAAACAACATCACCACAAAACTACACCGAGCAAGGTAAAAAGCCTGCTGTAATTAGATATAATGGGAGGTCAAAGAGAACACGAAAGAACGCTAACGAGATTTGAGGTTTAATATATATGAAGGTTAACTAGTTCCGAGTTGTAGAGCAGGCTGGTAAATTAGTCTAGCCTCCTGACTTAACATTTAACTCAACCCCAATTTTCTGGCATCTCTGGGAAGACATTCTGCTAATTATAATTTGAGAACCAGGCAAAATTAATTATAAGTCAGTGTGGATAGTTTTTTTTTTTTTTTAATTTATTTGACAGAGAGACACAGCGAGAGAGGGAACACAAGCAGGGGGAGTGGGAGAGGGAGAAGCAGGCTTCCCGCCAAGCAGGGAGCCCGA
>NC_138373.1:4331707-4357475 GCF_054177405.1 Leptonychotes weddellii | reverse complement strand
TGCGTCCTTTTGTTTCAGTTGCTCACCACTGGGCTGCTGCTCACCCACGTGCTGGTTAGACCCTGGATCATCTTTTCTTTGTTTGGATCTGGATCTGGATCTGACTCGGCCACTCATAGTTCATCCAGTTGAATTCAGCTAGCGAGAAAGCTCACAGCAGAGAGAACACGCCGCCTGGATGAAGCTCAGCTCGGCTCCCAGAACACGCCTCCTTCTGCTCTTTTTAATGTTGCTTCTAGAATATTCTTTTTCTTTTTTTTTTTAAAGATTTTATTTATTTAATATTTGAGAGAGAGAGAGAAAGAGAGCACAAACAGAAGGGAAGAGTAGAGGGAGAAACAGACTCTCCACTGAGCAGGGGGCCCGACGTGGGACTTGATCCCAGGACCCTGGCATCATGACCGGAGCCGAAGGCAGACGCTTAACCGATTGAACCACCCAGGTGCCCCCCGCTCTAGAACATTCTTATGTGGTTTGCATTGGATTTCTGTTGGACATTTCTAGGCAGATCAGCTGGTGTGACTTATCACTCCTCGGAACCTTAACAGACAAAGGAGAAAGTACCAATGGTCTTGGACTCTAGAGGGGTATGAAATAATGTTAACATCTTTCCCATCCAAATTCTGGACAGAATGGTCACCTTCAGGGACCAAATGGATGAATCTGCACAAAGTATGAGGCCCTGACAAACATCCTGCCCCTAGGTCAGAGGCACAAGCCTGTTGCCATCGGCAGCCCTGGTCACTCTCTGACTGCCCAGGCCCAGACCCTACCGGCCCAGGTGAACCTCTGGAGTTATCTTCATCTCACCTAGGAGAATCCAGAGATAGTATGTAGACCAAAGAAGAGAGGGACGGTATTTTATTTAAAGTTTCAACAGTAACCATGAGAAGAACTGAAATAGTGATATATGGAACAAAGGGAGAACGGTGATATCAGTAAGCCAAATCTTCATTTATCAGAGCAGAAACACGAGAAGTAGTGTTGACAGTTTGTGTGTGTGTGTGTGTGTGTTTTAAGTAGGCTCCATGCTCCACATGGGGCTTGCACTCACGACCCTGAGATCGATCAAGAGTCACATGCTCCACCGACTGAACCAGCCAGGCACACCCTTTTGATAGTTGATCAAGCAAGAAACAGTGATATCAGTGTGTTATTTGAAGATTCGGAGGAAATCACTGCAAGAATATAGACATAGATTTTTAAAAAGTGGTTACCCCTAACTGTACATTTAGGTTTAATGCCTTCTTCTTTAATTTGTTATATTTCACAATTTTTCTGAAAGATTTTATTTTTAAGTCATCTCTACACCCAACATGGGGCTCGAATTTCCAACCCTGAGATCAAGAGTTACGTGTTCTACTGACTGAGCCAGCCAGATGCCCCAATTTTACAATTTTTTAAAAAGAAAGTGGTTGCCCGGGGTGTCTGGGTGGCACAGTTGGTTAAGCATTTGACTATTGGTTTTGGCTCAGGTCATGATCTCAGGATTGTGAGATCGAGCCCCAAGCCAGGCTCCATGCTCAGCATGGAATGCTTAAGACTGTCTCTCCCTCTCCCTCTGCTTCCCCTCTCCCCCATGCTCTCAGAGCTCTGAAATAAAGAAATAAATCTTAAAAAACAAAAAAGTGATTGCCCCTTGGTGGCAGACGTGGGGGTGAGGAGACCCGAGGAGAGGTTGGTTAGGGGACCACGGTCTTTAGTATAAGCGGGGCTATAGTAGTTGTTATTTTAACAATGTGCATGTTTGTCTTTATTTACAAAAAATTCCAATAACAGGGCGCCTGGGTGGCTCAGTTGGTTAAGCGACTGCCTTCGGCTCAGGTCATGATCCTGGAGTCCCGGGATCGAGTCCCGCATCGGGCTCCCTGCTCCGCGGGAGGCCTGCTTCTCCCTCTCCCCTCCCCCTGCTTGTATTCCCTCTCTCGCTATGTCTCTCTCTGTCAAAAAAATAAAATCTTTTTAAAAAAAAAAATTCCAATAACAAAGTAATGAATTAGTACAGCTGTTTCTCTTCATGTTTCCAGGCTTTGCTGGACTTGTGGCACACAAAACTGAGAGCACAAGCTTCATCTCATTGTGCGATGAGCAAAAAGGCTTGGTGACTTAGCAGATCCATAGGGCCTACTGGTGGCAAAGCTGGGACGTTCCTGGGCTCCTACCCTAGGGTTCCTTCCCTGGGCCACACTTCCGGCATAAGATGGCAGCAAGGCTAACATGATTAAGACAAGCTGTCCATTTTCTTTGGGCCACTGAGTGCTCATAACTGAAGGAATATGAATCATATTCTGGGCTTTGCTTCTTTTCATCAAGATGGCAAAGGACACACACACCCTTTAGATCTGTTTTATTTCCTTTTTGAAATTTCTTAGAGTGAGTTTAATTTTTATTCCTGTTTTAAGCTGGTAATAGGTGCACATTGTTTGAAGGGAGCAAAAAAGCTTTAGGGGCCAAGGGCAGGCTGCCCCCAAAATGTGCCATTTTGGCATATTGATTATTTTATTTTACTTTTTAAAGATTTTGTTTATTTATTTGAGAGAGAGAGAGAAAGAGTGGGTGGGGGAGAGACGTGGTGGGGGGGAGAGGGAGAGAGAATCTCAAGCAGACTCTGCTGAGGGCTGAGCCTGACATAGGGCTTGATCTCAGAATCCTGAGATCATAACCTGAGCAGAAACCCAGTCAGATGCTTAACCTACTGAGCCACCCAGGCTCCCCAGCATATTGATTATTTATTTATTTATTATTTATTTATTTTAAGATTTTATTTATTTATTTGAGAGAGAGAGCACAAGCACTGGGGAGAGGCAGAGGGAGAGGGAGAAGCAGGTTCACTGTGGGGCAAAGAGCCTGATGTGGGACTTGATCCCAGGACCCAGGGATCATGACCCTAGCCAAAGTCAGACGTTTAACCAACTGAGCCACCCAGGCACCCTTGATTATTTTTTTTAAAAAGCTATTTAAGAAACAGCTGAGGCAAAGACACTCAGATCTTCCTCTGTCACCCTGAAATCGTGAAACAAATCTCCCAGATGAAAAATACCCTCTCTATACTAAGATGTAAGAAGACATCCTCTGTTACCAGAAATAGGGACTTCAAAGCAGAGAGAGCTGTAGAAACAAACCTTGTTACTTTTCTTCTAATCTACTACCTCAGCTTAGAATTCTGCTTAGAATTCCCTATTAATGGGGTGCCTGGGTGGCTCAGTCGGTTGGGCAACTGACTCTTGGTTTCTGCTTGGGTCATGATCTCGGGGTCCTGGGATGGAGCCCCTGGGCCGGCTCTGTGGTCAGCTTGGAGTCTGCTTGTCTCTCTCCCTCCCCCTTTGGTCCTCCCCCCACTCATGCTCTCTCTCTCTCTCAAATAAATAAATAAAATATTTTTTAAAAATCCCTATTAATTAGAGGCGCCTGGGTGGCTCAGTCGTTAAGCATCTGCCTTCAGCTCAAGTCATGATCTCAGGGTCCTGGGATCGAGCCCCACGTTGGGCTCCCTGCTCCGCGGGAAGCCTGCTTCTCCCTCTCCCACTCTCCCTGCTTGTGTTCCCTCTCTCGCTGTGTCTCTCTCTGTCAAATAAATAAAATCTTTAAAAAATAAATAAATAAATAAATAAAAATCCCTATTAATTAAAGCTTCCAAACACCCATTTTCATTATCCTGTCACTACCTCGACAATTTATTGTCTGTCTAAAATGTATAAAAACTGCCTGCCCTGGTCATTTCTTTAGGTCTTCATTTCAATATTGGGCCTCTGTGCATGTGTAATAAAATGAGGTGTTTTTTTTCCCTCCTGTTTACCCATCTCATGTAAATTTAATTCTTAGTCCAGCTGAAGACCCTAAGGGTAGAGGGAGAATTTTTCCTTCCCTTCCTTGTGTCTCCTTGCAGAGATAGTCTATGCATTGATAAGCATGTATATGTAATAATTTTTCTTATTTGGACAGATCTGTGTTTTTGTCTGCATCATAGGCCACAACTATCAGAAGACTCTTGCCACATTGTTAGTTAAAAGCACCCACACAAAAATGTTCTACATCATTAAACCAGGGAAATGCAAATTAGAGATACCACTAGAAACCCACCCAGAATGATTAAAATCTAAAAGACTGATTTTTTAAGATTTTATTTATTTATTTGACAGAGAGAGAGAGAGAGCACAAGCAGGAGGAGCGGCAGAGGGAGAGGGAGAAGCAGGCTTCCCGCCCAGCAGGGAGCCCGATGCGGGACTCTATCCCAGGACCCTGGCATCACAACCTGAGCCAAAGGCAGACACTTAACTGACTGAGCCACACACGTGCCCTAAAAGACTATTTAGAAATAAAGACTGATAACACCAAGTATTCATGGGGATACAGTGTGATGGGAATGTGAAATGAGACAATGAATTTGGGAAAAAGTCTCAGTTTCTAGTAAATGAAACACACCTTCTCTATGACCTGGCAATTCTAATTCTGGGTCCTTACCCTCAAAAAAGTGAAAATGCATGTCTAAAAAGACTTGGGGTGCCTGGGTTGCTCAATCAGTTAAATGTCTGATTGTTGATCTCAGCTCAGGTCTTGATCTCAGGGTCCTGAGTTTGGGCCCCACACTGGGCTCTGCGCTGGGTGTGGAGCCTACTTAAAACAATAATAATAAATCGGGGCGCCTGGGTGGCTCAGTCGTTAACGATCTGCCTTCAGCTCAGGTCACGGTCCCAGGGTCCTGGGATCGAGCCCCACACCGGGCTCCCTGCTCCGCGGGAAGCCTGCTTCTCCCTCTCCCACTCCCCCTGCTTGTGTTCCCTCTCTCGCTGTGTCTCTCTCTGTCAAATAAATAAATAAAATCTTAAAACCCTAGGTGTCCATCCACAGGAAATCAATAAATATGATCTATCTTACAATGGATTACCACTCAGTGGTGAAAAGTAACAAGTTTCTGACCTGCACAAAATGAATGAATCCCAAGCATTTTACTGAGGGGAAGAAGTCAGGTACAAAAGAATACAAACAACATGATTCCCCCCCACACACACCTTTTTTTAAGTAGGCTCCAAGCCCAATGTGGGGCTTGAACTCACGTCCCTGAGATTTAGAGTCGCATACTCTTTCCACCGAGCCAGCCAGGTGCCCCAAGACTATATGATTCCTTTTACACGAAGTTCTAGAACAGGCCACAGGAACCTGTGAGAAAGATCACAACAGAGGTGCCTTTGGGAGTGAGGGTGGAGAGATTTTATATCTTGATGGCGTTTTGCATCACAACTGTATATATTTGTCAAAACTCAGTGAATGGTAAACTTAAGATTTGGACATTTTATTGTCTGCAATTTTACTTAAGGGAAAAAAAGGATAATTCATTATATGCATGCCGAAGTGTTTAGGGGTGTACTGATTTCTGCAACTTCTTCTGAAATGCAGCCACAAATTTGATGAATAATTAAATGGATAAATAGATATGTGATTAAGCAAGTATAGGAGAATGCGAATTTTAGCATTTAGATGGATATATGAGTGTTCACTGTATATTCCTTTCTACTTTTCTGCACCAAAATTTATCATAAATTTTTTATCATAAAATGTGGCAGGAAAGCAAAGAGAAAAAGAGAAGTACAGGGGAGAAGTGTAACCATTCCCATTTGGTACATCCTTGCTCTGTTAGCAGAGCTGAACCGCTCAAAAACAGCGCGGGTTTGTCTTTCACTGTCCCTGGCTGTCCACACTGGGGGAAGTAGGGAGAAGTGGGCAGGGAAACAGACAGTGTGTGGTTTATGGCCACAGAGTTTCCCTGCTCCGAAGTGGGCTGGTCATAAAACAGTCACCATCCCCAGGGTGGGGGTGGGGGGCCCCTCTCCCCTCTGCTGTGTTGGATCTCTGGTTTCTGCCTTGGTGCTTCTTTTGGTTTATTTCCTCTTAGTGGAGGAATACATGTTCCAGAAGCTTCCTGGGATATGGTGTGTGGGAGATAAAACTTTTCTGAGAACTGACTTGTCTGAAAATGTTCTCATTTTACCCACCCACTTGATCAATAGTTAGGCTGTGAGTGGAAGTCTTGATGGAAAATCATCTTCGTTCAGCATCTGGAAGGCATATTGCTCCGTTGCTGCAACTGTTGGGAAATCTGACCCATTCTATTTCCTGTTTCCTTAGGACTTGTGTTTTCTCTTTGGAAACTTGTAGAATCTTATCTGTTCCCATTGTTCTCAAGTTTTCACGGTGATGAACTCAAGGGTGGGTCTATTTTCATTCACTGGGCTGGCACTTTCTGTCTCTAAACTAGAGTCCTTCAGGTCTGGGAAATTTCCCTGAATATTTTGTGGATATTTTCCTCCTTTGCTTTGTCTTTGTTCTTTGTTTTCTATGACAGGATATTATTAGAATGGTTGGACCTCCTGAACTAGTTCCCGAATGTCCCTGCCGTTTCCTACTTTCTGTCTCTCCATGTCTTTTGGGTCCTCTGAGAGATTTTCTCAACTTGGTGTTACAAACTTTCTGTTGAGTTTTTCCTGCTAGTTTGTTTTTCCGGTTTTATTTATTTCTTTATTTTTTAATTTTGGGTTTATAAGTCATCTAAATGTTCCTTTTTTTTTTTTTCTTAAACAGCACTTCCTTCTTATTCATGGGTGAATTGGCTTTTTTTTTTTTAATCTGAAGATATTGATAGCCTTAAAGAAAAGTTTCTTTCTTCCTGTCCTGTTTTTGTTTTCCCAAATTTATTTATTTTGATTTCTAGCTTCCACTCTGGAAGTTTTCCGCAAATATCTTTTATTTATTTTTTTAATATATCTTATTTATTTATTTGATAGAGCACACAAGCAGGGGGAGCAGAGAGGGAGAGGGAGAAGCAGGCTCTCCACGGAGCAGGGAGCTCGATCGATGCAGGGCTCAATCCCAGGATCCCTGAATCAGGGCCCAAGCCGGAGGCAGACGCTCAATCAGCTGAGCCACCCAGGCGCCCCTCCTCAAATATCTTTTAATCCTCCTGGGCAGGAAGGTTGCTCAGAGAAGAGCCCTCCACTCTCCAACCCCCCAACTCTGAAGTAAACTGCCTTCAGGAGCCATGAAGGAGGGGGTTAGAGATTCAGCCCAGGCTACCAAATCCCTTTCTGTTTTGTTTTCCAGGCCCTGTGCCTGGACTCCCGCTGCCTCACTCCCCACCCCCCCCAACCCCATCCAAATACCCTCAGTTTATACACCCTGCAGAGGAGCCTACAGTCTTTTGTAGGGGAAGAGAAGGTGGCTACCTTGCCTAGTGCAAGATTGGAGGCAGTGGAGACTGTCTGTCCACCTTTGCTTCTCAACTTTCAGGCCATCTCCTCCATCCTACTCTCCCTCCACCCCAGTTCCTAGCACTTTGATGATCCTCTGGCGTAAATCTGATGTCCATCAATTTTCCCACTGCTGGTCTAAGTGACTAAATCAGTTATAACCAGTCTGTCCCCTCATCCCTACTTCTGACATCTCTTTTCTTCTTCACACTGTTCTAGGATTATGTCTTTTTTTTTTTTTAATCTCTTTTCTGAAGTTCTAGTGGGGTTTTGGGTCAAAATTAAATTAGATTCTTGTAATTAATCCATCATGTTAATCTGGAAATGAATACGATATGTTCATTTGCTTATGTAAGCATCTCCCCAACTAGAAAGTAGGTTTCCTGATGGTAGGGATCTGTTTTGCTCATTTCACAACAGAATAACTGATTGACCTTGAATGAAGGACCTCTGTAGGAGATATGATTGTGTTAATCTTAAAAATGAAATGGCCAGGGGACACCTGGCTGGCTCAGTTGGTAGATTATGTGATTCTTGAGCTCAGGGTTGTGAGTTTGAACCCCACATTGGGTGTGGAGATTACTTAAAAATGAAATTTTTAAAACACACACACTCACAATAAAACTGCCAGTTATTTTACCAGTAAAAATGGATTTATTTGGGAACAGCAGAGAATTGCAATTGAGGACACATAGGCTACAGCAAACCACAGGACTGTCCAATACATGAAGGAGAGGAACATTATTTTATGGAGAAGAAGGAGGAAGTTGGAAGGGGTTGTTTTGAGTTAAAGTCCATCGGAGAGAAGCAAGAGTTCAGGGTGATGATGGTTTTCCATTGGCTGAGTTGCAGGGGCCATTGATTTCTTGTAGGAGATGCAATGTACACCTTTCCCTGTTGGGACCCTTAAGGACTGATTCTTTTCTGTTGAGATTCTTGTTAGGTGTCTGTAATTGACAATTTTTCCTGTTATTGACATTGAGTGATAGGGCTCCCCCTACCAGCCTCCCCTGCTAGCATCTTGAGGCCACTTCAGTGAGGCTTCCCTTATTAATTTTCATAATTGCATACATACTGGCCACTTGAGAAATAACCATGTAGCACATGCAGAAACACACATGGTCTAATATTTGCTTATTTAGTTTTAATTTTAGCTTTTCTGGCCCATTTGTTGCCATGGAGAACATTATAAATAGACACTCAAGGTCAAACTTGAAGAAGTTTTAAACTGAGTGTTAAACAAACTCAGTTTTAACTCAGTTTTTATTTATTCATTTGTTTTTTTAAAAATAGGCTTCATGCCCAACGTGGGGTTTGAACTCATGACCTTGAGATCAAGAGTTGAACGCTCTACCGACCGAGCCAGCCAGGTGCCCCCAACTCAGTTTCGAATCAGTTTATTTTCATATGTGAGTTGTACCTTTTGTTACTGTATAGTCACGGTCAAATCTCTTGGACAGTGGACTTTCACTTTACCAATCTAGAGAAATGATGATCTGAATGTGGGTTGTGTCGTGTGTTGGCTCAAAAACACATGTCCTATGAGGATAAAGTCCATACTCAAGGCAGCCTATGATTATCTCTCTGGCTTCTAGACCTGGAGCAGCTCAAAGGGGTAGCTCCCTCTGGGTCACATCTGAGGATGGTCCGGAGCCTCTAACTCCCAGGACTTTGTTCTCCCTGTGCAAAACTCTTTTCTTCTCATTCCATCAAGAGCCATCAAAAATCCCACCCACTGCCAAGTTTCCATTCTCATCTTCTTGATAAAAGACTTTTTAAATTAGTGTGAGTAGAGTTCTTGCTCCCTGATTGGCACTATATTTGTACCCCACTTACAGCATTGAGAACAGTGGGCCTGGTATCCTGGCAACTGTGTCCCTACCTGGTTCATTTACTATCAGTCCATTAGGCAACAGCAGTACTCAAACGTTTGTTCCATTGAATTATTGACCTGAGGCCCCACCCTTTTATTTGCTCCTGGTCTAGAAACATGAAGGTAATTATACTGAGTCGTTTAGGTTTGTCATAGATTCACTGGAAATTTTTTTTAAAGATTTTATTTATTTATTTGAGAGAGAGTAGAGCGAGCGAGAGAGAGAGGGAGCACGAGCGGGGGTGGGCGCAGAGGGAGAAGGAGAGGGAGAAGCAGACTCTTTGCTGAGCAGGGAGCCCGATGTGGGGCTCGATCCCAGGACCCTGGGACCATGACCTGAGCCGAAGGCCGATGCTCAACCGACCGTGCCACCCAGGTGCCCGATTCACTGGAAATTTTTTTTTTTTTTTAAAGATTTTATTTATTTGCAAGAGAGAGAATGAGAGACAGAGAGCATGAGAGGGAGGAGGGTCAGAGGGAGAAGCAGGCTCCCTGCTGAGCAGGGAGCCCGATGTGGGACTCGATCCCAGGACTCCAGGATCATGACCTGAGCCGAAGGCAGTCGCTTAACCAACTGAGCCACCCAGGCGCCCTCACTGGAAATTTTTATCAGCAAAGGGGACACTGTGGCTCTATTACCCTTGAACTTTCAACTCCTCTTCGAGGGAGATCTTTATGAACAGAGCAAAAAGGAGATGTCCTTTGCCCTGGGAACATGTTTATTTTAAAATAACTGCAAGACAAAGATGCTTTAAAAACAAAACAAAACCCGTGTAGAGAACGTCTGATTTCAGAACACTGTTAACAGTACTGAGCAACGGAGCAAATCCCAGGAAAAGAACAACTACAAGATGAAAACGTCACTGGAAATCAGCTCCCCGGGAGGGTCTACTCTCAGAGCTGACGGGAGTGGAAACTGGTTATTACCTTACAGGAGGGCAATGCAGCAACAGGTATCAAAGCTTTAAAAGCGCTCACCCCTGGGGCGCCTGGGTGGCTCAGTCATTAAGCGCCTGCCTTCGGCTCAGGTCATGGTCCCAGGGTCCTGGGATCGAGCCCCGCATCGGACTCCCAGCTCCGCGGGAAGCCTGCTTCTCCCTCTCCCACTCCCCCTGCTTGTGTTCCCTCTCTCGCTGTGTCTCTCTCTGTCAAATAAATAAAATCTTTAAAAAAAAAAAAAAAAAAGCTCACCCCTGATGCCCCCGTAACTCCATTTTGAGGCGTGTAGTCTAAAGAAATCAAGCTGTGAAGATTCTGGTACAAACATGCTCAGCCCAGCCTTGTTTCTCAAATAGGGACAACTCAACTGTCCAGTAACATGCCCCGGGAAGGGCCGTGTGCATAATGGGAATGAACAGCAAACGACCATTAAAGACGTCCTAAGGATTCGGCATTTCTCCATTTTGTTTACGAGGTGTCCTTAGTACATAAAGAAACAACCAAGGGCGCCTGGGTGGCTCAGTTGGTTGAGCGACTGCCTTCGGCTCAGGTCATGATCCTGGAGTCCCTGGATCGAGTCCGCATCAGGCTCCCTGCTCGGCAGGGAGTCTGCTTCTCCCTCTAACCCTCCCCCCTCTCATGTACTTTCTCGCTCTCTCAAATAAATAAATAAATCTTTAAAAAAAAAAAAAAGAAACAACCAAGAGGGACATCTGGCTGGCTCAGTCTGTGCAGCATGTGACTCCTGATCTCAGGGTTGTGAGTTCAAGCCCCCGGGTAGGCATGGAGCCTACTTAAAAAAACAAAAAACAAAATTGACAGGAAATACACCAAAATATTGGCACCTTACTGGGCTGCTGACAGAACGTCAACTCCAGAACTTGGTACAAAGCATAGGCCTAGTAAATGCTCAACGCACTGGAAACAGAAAACGCATAGGTGAGGGAAGAAATTTCAACACATTTTTGGCCTAATGCACAGAAGTTATCTTTGAAAAATGGTACAGCGTGGGGTATTTCCTTTAGAGTTTCAGGTTCCGAATTTTCTGGAAGAATCTCGTCTCCTTTCTCAGAAGAAGGCTAGTCTTAGGCCCTTCGCCAGGTGGCACAAAGATGGCGGCCGGCCCGCCCCCGCGCCCTCCCTCCCCCGAGCCGAGAACTCCCGAGCGCTCCCGAGCGTCCCCGAAGCCGGCAGGAAGCCCGGGAGCCGCGCGGGCAGGAGCGGCCCCGCCCCGGAGCCTGGGAGCGGCGCGCCGGCGTGGGGGAGGGGAGACCGGATGTGAGTGGAGCGGCCATTTCCTGTTTCTCCGCAGTTTTCCCTCAGCTTTGGGTGGTGGCCGCTTCTGGGCTCCGGCTTCCCGTCGGCGGAGGGCTAGGCGGCGTGGACAGCGGCCCCGGCACCCCGCGCCCTGCCGCCCGCAGCCGCGCGCCCGCCCGTCCGCCGCGCCCCGAGTTCGCCGCTTTTCGCGTCAGCGCCCGGCCGCCGCCGCGGCCCAGCGAGCGGCCCAAATGCAGGCCATCAAGTGTGTGGTGGTGGGAGACGGGTGAGTGCGCGGGCCGGGGCCGGGGCGGGGGCCGGGAGCCGGGGCGGGCTCGCGCGGGCCGGCAGCCGGCCCCTCAGCGGCGCGGGGCGTGGGGCGCGGGCCGCCACTCACTCCCTCCGGGACCGGACGGCACGGGCCTGGTTCCGGCTTTTTTTTTTCTTTTTTTTAATTTTGGGTTGGGCAGGGAGTCGCCGACCGGCGGCCGAAGGGAAAAGTGAACTCCACCCTCCCGCCTTCTTTCGGGCCGGCTGCGCGCCGGGCGGGACCCCCCAGCCGCGCCGCCACCCTCGCTCGTCGGTCCCTACATCGGTGGGCTTGGAGTTGCCTTTCGTAAAAAAAGGACCCTTTCTGGGCTTTTACATCAACTTCTCGAGCCCGGTTAGGAGCTTCCGTGTGTCCCGGCGGTCGGGTCGATAGGACTTGACGAATATTTGAGCTGGTTTGGTGACCCTAAACTGATTTACCACGGGGTCTCTTCCGCTGTATTTCGCCGCTTAAAAAAAATTTTTTTTGGGTGGGGATGTGATAATTTTTGCTCTTTCCGTGGAGAAACTTTTGAGATTCTGGCTGCGAGGAGCTGGGTGTGATTAAGACTGTTCTTTTCTCTGAAAGTGGTGTGGTCATAAAAAAAAAAAAAAAGAAATTGGCTTTCGCTTCTTGCATTAGGTATGGGATGTAGCAGAACAGGCTCCCTGAGCGGAGCTGCCCTGTGACTCAAGGCATTTCTTTTCATTACTGTCTGTGGTGGTTACAGGCCCTAGAGGAAGACAAGACTTGGCTTATGCAGTTTTTTTCTCCCATAGAAACAAGAATCTCAGTGTAATCCGTGCAAAATTATGTGTCTCAGCAGTGCTCGAGTAGTGTTGAGTGTTAACAAGGAAGCTCCAAGAATTACTATCAGTTTCATCAAACTCAGGATGCAGTTGGTACATTTTTCAGGTCCTGTAAAGTCGAAGGAGGAGTTCTGGCATCGCTCTTCCTTTTGATTAATATTCCCCAAACTTGTCATTAGAACTGATGTGGCTTTTAAGCCTCCCAAGTTGTGAATTAGCTTGTTGAGATGGTCGTACATTAGACATTCAAAATTGTTTCTACAGCTAATTCAGATGCAAGGACAGTTGAACTGATTTTTAAAAGATGCCCATCTGTGTGATCTGTCAGGATCAGCGTGTGAAACATTAACACTTAATGGTTGTGTGTGTATAGTTAAAAATTAAAACTTCACCTATTTAGGAATAATGTATGGTTTGTTTTTTTTTTTTACCCGTCCCCCGTTTTTTTTAAACCCTTCAAAAGAAAGCTTTACTTTCGTTTGGGGCAAAAAAATATTCAGCTAATTAGTTTAGTAGGGAAATCAGTAAATTGGTTAAACGAAGTTTGATCCTTTTGTGTAATGAATTAACTAAACGTGTATCACATTGTTTTAGGAACACTTTAACTGAATTTACTTTAAAAATTAAAAATGCTTAAGAGTATGAAATAATATTTTTTTTTAGTTAAACTGCTGACAGTTCAATATCTAACTGTAGTATGTAATATTCTTAATTGAAAATTTCTGAAACTAAAACAAGCGCAGCAGATCTATTTAATGCTTATAGATTATGGACCTCTACTATTTGTATTAGCTTGTTTATCTAGTTACCTACTTGTTGAATGCCTACTGTGGGATCTGGATCCCTCCTTCAAATCCCCACCCCACTGCCTGGGGGGAAACCCTGGGCAAATCACTTATCCCCCAGGACAGGGGCCTCAAGTTGAAGTTGTGAGGATTAAACAAGATGCTGGATACTAACTGCCTCACAGGTGGTTGGCCCCAGCTGAGTAAGTGCCTACAGCCAGTCATACTGTTGCTGTTTCTCTTACTCTCAGGCGCTGCTGGGCTCTGTGAGGGGAGTGCAAGGCATAAAACACAATTCTTGGCTTTAAGTTTTCAGCCTTTTTTGTACTGGATTTGACATTGATGTAGACTGGGGCTAAGCCCTGTTAGAAGTGGAATAAACAATTTAAGCTCTATTTATTTTTTAAGTATTTATTCGTTTATTTAAGTAATCTCTACACCCAAGGTGGGGCTCAAACTCATGACCCTGAGATCAAGAGTCGCATGTTCCTCTGACTGAGCCAGCCAGGTACGCCCTCTATTACTTTCTTTTTTTAATTTTAATTTTATTTTTTTAAGTAGGCTCCATGGCCAGCGTGGGGCTTGAATTCATGACCCTGAGATCAAGACCTGAGCTGAAATCCAAGAGTCGGATGCTTAACCGACCAAGCCACCCAGGCGCCCCCTCTATTACTTTAAATAAGGGACTACGTATAGCAAACATTACTTCAGTGAAAATTTTAGATACATAATATTCCATACCAAAAATATTCTGCTTTTACCCAAACAAAGCATGCCTGATGATATAACTGGAACGTTCTTTTATTCAAAAATTGTTAAAGCTGTAAATGTGGCTCTAAATTTTGTGGGGCAAAGAACTCAATGCTATGGAATTTGAGGCAATTAAGGGCAGTTTAAGCAATAAAGGCAAATTGATTGAAGTTGCACAAATTGCAAGCTCCCTTATCTAAAATATATTCTTGGAAAGTACGGTTAAAAGCTATGTTATAACCATATTATAAGTAGGATCAATTAGCCTATATTCTTTTTATGGATTTTTTCCTATATAGCAATTCAGTTGGCATTGAGTATAAAATATGAAATGAAATTTTGATATTTTTTAATTCTGCAAATCCTTCTGTTGGTCCTAATTCTGTTAGTCCTTCCTGAACACAGGGTCTGTCACTTTTATTTGGGGGATCTCTGCCCCCAAGAATTTCTCCCAGCTTTACTTAGGTAAGACAGCATCTCACATTCAGATATTTCTAAACCATTTTTAATAGTGTTGTTTTGACTTTGGTTGACCAGAAGGCTGGGAGTGAGTGACTTGAGCCCTCCTACATTCACTCCAGCTTGGACTAGTGGTCTCTTCAGCCCAATGTTTAATTTAGACATTTCTGTCCAGGAGTGTTTTTAGTTGAGTGTGAAAAATACCTTCCATGATGATGTCATCTTTTTAGGAATGTACACCACTTACTCCCTATCACTTCCATTGAATAATCAGTGAAGGTATGATCCATGAATTTAAGTGCTTCATGAAATGTCTTTGTGTATTTTTGTCTTGAGGCATGGGGTTCCATATTTTTGACCTGTTGTAAAGGAGTTTGAATTCTGCACTGGCTTCTAAATTTGGGTTTGTTATTTGACTCTGATCTTGGTGGTTAAAATTATACTTACTTTTTTTTTTTAACTTTAAAATGATAATCCCAGTAAAAGTGTGAGGTTGGGTTCAGTAGAGGAGTATCAGTAATTTTTAGAAATCTTAAAGCCACTTTTTATAATCTTTTGCATTAATCATCGAATGTATTAGTACTTACTACTTTTTCACCTCAGCATCACCCACCAGGTAGTTTTTGTCATTTTAGTCGTACTAAAAAGGAGATGTTTTATCAGGAATCCTGCTACCAAGGCAGTTACCACATGTCATCAGAGGAATATTTTTCCTGCCACATCTTCATATGAAAAGTTTCACACATACAGAAAAGTTGAAAGAGTTGTGCAGTGAACACCTTCCACTTAGATTTTGTAATCAATATTTTGCTCTATTTCCGTATTCCATATCTTCCCATTATCAGGGCTTTTTTTTTTTTTTTTTTAAGATTTTATTCATTTGAGGGGCACCTGGGTGGCTCAGTTGTTAAGCGTCTGCCTTCGGCTCAGGTCATGGTCCTGGGGTCCTGGGATCAAGCCCCGCATTGGGCTCCCTGCTCTGTGGGAAGCCTGCTTCTCCCTCTCCCACTCCCCCTGCTTGTGTTCCCTCTCTCACTGTCTCTCTCAAATCTTAAAAAAAAAAAAAAAGATTTTATTTATTTGACAGAGAAAGGGAGAGCACATATAGGGGGAGTGGCAGACAGGGAGAGGGAGAAGCAGACTCCCCGCTGAGCAAGGAGCCACGCAGGGCTCAATCCCAGAACTCTGGGATCATGACCTGAGCTGAAGGCAGACGCTTAACCGACTGAGCCACCCAGGTGCCCCTATCGGGATATTTTAACAGGATTTTATTTTTTTATTTTTTAAAGATTTTATTTATTTGACAGAGAGATACCGAGAGCAGGAACACAAGCAGGGGGAGTGGGAGAGGGAGAAGTAGGCCTCCCGCTGAGCAGGGAGCCCCATGCGGGACTTGATCCCGGAACCCCGGGATCATGACCTGAGCCACCCAGGCGCCCAAGAGGATTTGATTTTGAGGGAGAATGAGAGTGATAAGTAGTTAGATAAAAATTCTTGTTTTTGAACTCTGTATCTTCTGCACGTCCGAATATCAAGTACTCCAGGGTTAGGCTTGGTGGTTCTAGAAGGCAGGGGTCTATAGACTAAAGGCTACTTCAGAATTGAATTCTTAGAGGTAGCATCTTCAGCTTTGGGGGTTTTTGAAACTACATGGGTTTTTTAATTTTTTTGAAGCCTACAATGGTGACAATAGTTTTCTGTAAGTTGGTTGTGGTGTCCCTTGTTAGTGACAGAATATCAGAATTTCAGATTAGAGTTTGTGGTTTTATAGCACTAAACTACTCTCTTCATGCATTTTCTTCTTCTTCTTCTTTTTTTTTTTTTTTAAGATTTTATTTATTTGACAGAGACACAGCGAGAGAGGGAACAAGCAGGGAGAGTGGGAGAGGGAGAAGCAGGCTTCCCGCCGAGCAGGGAGTCCGATGCAGGGCTTGATCCCAGGACCCCGGGACCATGACCCGAGCCGAAGGCAGACGCTTAATGACTGAGCCACCCAGGCGCCCCTCTTCATGCATTTTCTGAATTTATTCTCTGCATGGTTATGCATTTACCAAAGGCCTACTGTTGGAGAGTTCCCAAACCCCATTTCACAGGGTAAATTGAGGACTTTCATTCAAGGTCTTTCATTTATGCAGTAAACATAAATACATATTTAATACATGTAATTCACATTTCACTACATTCTGTTAATTGATCTTTAAGATCTAGGTACTTTTAAAAAAAGATTTATTTATTTTAGGGTGAGAGGCAGAGAGTGAGAGCAAGGGCAGGAGTGGGGGTAGGGGAAGAGGGAGAAGAGATGGAATCTCCAGCAGACCACCTGCTGAGCCTGGACCCTGAGGTCATGACCTGAGCTGAAACCAAGAGTTGGATGCTAAACCATCTAGCCACCCAGGTGCCCCAAGATCTAGGTACTTTTAGACAGCAGTACAGGCTCCTTATTTTCTCATTGGAGAAGTCTGGTCTTCCAGTCCTATTAAGATTAGTGTAGCTTTTAAAATTTATTTTATTTTTTAAAACGATTTTATTTTAGAGATAGAGCAAGTGAGAGGGAGAGAGTCTCAAGCAGACTCCTGCTCTTAGTGCGGAGCCTGACATAGGGCTCCATCTCATGATCCTGAGATCATGACCTGAGCCGAAACCAAGAGTTGGAGCCACCCAGGTGCCCCCCAATATATCTTTTTTTAAGTAAGGCAATGCAGAAAGTTCTTATTTTTTAACTTCCTGTACTGTATCCCTTCCCTTTTTGGGGGTGGGGTGGGGTAAAAAAAAATTTTTTTTTAAGATTTTATTTATTTATTTGACAGAGAGACACAGCGAGAGAGGGAACACAAGTGAGGGAGAGGGAGAAGCAGGCTTCCCGCCGAGCAGGGAGCCCGATGTGGGGCTCTATCCCAGGACCCCAGGACCATGACCTGGGCCGAAGGCAGACGCTTAATGACTGAGCCATTCAGGCGCCCCTAAAGATTTTATTTTTAAGTAATCTCTCTACCCAGCTTAGGCTCAAACTGACACCCCTGAGATCAAGAGTCAAATCAGCCAGGCACCCCTCCTTTACTTTTCTAACATGAGGAAGTTGCCAGTGTTTCCAGATTTATTGATTGTATGTGCTTTTTTTTTTTTTTTTTTTAAGATTTTATTTATTTGACAGAGAGAGACACAGTGAGAGAGGGAACACAAGCAGGGGGAGTGGGAGAGGGAGAAGCAGGCTTCTCACAGAGCAGGGAGCCCAATGCAGGACTCGATCCCAGGACCCTGGAACCATGACCTGAGCCGAAGGCAGACGCTTAATGACTGAGCCACCCAGGCGCCCTATTGTATGTGCTTTTTAAGTTTTGGTTTATAGATTTTGGTAATATTGAGATCTACCCCCCAAATTTTAAAAGTTTCCTTAAAGTTCTAATGGAAAAACAAAGAACATAATAGCAACACAAGTTATTGGCTTTAATCTTGGTTATTTCTACAAGATCGAGCAGGACAGGCACAGATAGGCTAAAAAAAAATGTGCTCATGTGAACTTTCTTCCAGTAGACTCATGTTTATTTTTTAATGTTGTGGTAGCTTTCAAAGATTTTTAAGAAGAGGTTGAACTGAGCAGGTAAGTATATATAAAGTTGGAAACTCCAAAGCAGATAGCAACTTCCAGCGATTCTGCTGCAGCCTCAAGCAAGGCTGTGACCAAACGTGGCTTCCATTCTCCGTGTGAGGAGCTCTGACTGCCTGAGCCTGTGTTGACTTTGGCCTCTAGAGCTTGTTTGTGGAGTGTGTTTAAAAGGAGTGAATAAGTAACACTAATGGGAGGTGAATAACCGTTTCCTTTTTCTTTTTATCTTTTCTTAAAAACTAAGTAAATATTTAAATCAAAGGTTGGACGTACTTAATTAAAAAGACAGAATTTTGGGGCATCTGGGTGGCTCCGTCGGTGAAGCATCAGACTCTTGATCTCAGGGTCATTAGTTCAAGCCCCACATTGGGCTTCATACTGGATGTGGAGCCTGCTTAAAAAAAAAATAAAATAAAAGGTCAGAATTTTATAATTTAATAATTTCTTACAGAACTTAGATTTATAGCAAATACTGTAATGATTGTTAAAAAAAAAATTCCAGTCAATATCAGGTTATGCCAGTACCTTGAATTCCTTTACAGTTAAACCTTTCAAAAGACGATGCCTCAGCTAAAGGTGAAGTTTCAGGAAAAAAATTTTAGAGCATTTAAAACAGAGTTGGTCGTATTTTTTTTTTTTAAATGTTTTATTTATTTATTCATGAAAGTCAGAGAGAGAGGCAGAGGCAGAGGGAGAAGCAGGCTCCCCGCGGAGCAGGGAGCCCGATGCGGGACTCGATCCCAGGACCCTGGGATCATGACCCGAGCCGAAGGCAGATGCCTAACCATCTGAGCCACCCAGGCGCCCCCAGAGTTGGTCATATTTTTAAGTAATGGCTTTCTTCTTCATACATATGGAAGAGATTTAGGGAAGTGCTACTATGACATTTTAACATAACCATTAAAACCTTCATAGCTGCTTGTTCTTGACATTAAGAGGCAATAAGTAGTAACATTTTTACACAACATCTGTAATTTTGAAGAGGTTCACTGATGATGGCCTTAGACTCCACTCTCCTCCCTCAGCTACCACATCCAACCTATGGCTGAGCTGTCTTGTTCTGCCTTGTGCCTAGGAAGCTCTTGAAATGGCCCACATCTCTTCACCGTGAAGCCCCCTCATTGGTTCACACCACTCTTGTTTTCCTGCCTCCAGTCCCAGCTTCCTTCCTCTGTCCTCTTTCCCCACTGCAGTCAGAGGCTGCTTCTAAAAATGCAAATTTAGTGGTTTCTCGGCAACTAAAAATTTTCTGGGACTTCCCAAGTAGGATCAAGTCCCATACCCTTAACAAGAAGAGATGACGATTTCCTCATATTTTCCTTTGCTGCTTCCCCCTTACTTCTTTGTTCTTCAGGTATACTGGGCTTCCCCATAAATGCTGTTGCTTTTGCCTGGAATGTTCCTTCTGTCACGGCCCCACGCCTCTAAGTTTCTGTATACATTGCAGCCTCCTCTGTGGGCCTCCCAAGACTAGGTTAGATCCCTTTGCCGTACATTTCCAGAGCATCTTTTTTTTTTTTTTTTTTAGATTTTATTATTCATTCATTCATTCATTCATTTATGAATGAGAGAGCACGAGAGAGAAAGAGAGCGCACCAGGAGAAGCAGCCTCTCAGCTGAGCAGGGAGCCTGACGCGAGGCTTGATCCTGGGACTCCAGGATCATGACCTGAGTCAAAGGCAGCTGCTTAACTGACCTGAGCCACCCAGGTGCCCCTCCAGAGCATCTTTAATACACTTATCACACCTATAATTTTATGTAATGACAGCATTCTTCATTTTTTACTTTAATAACCTCACAGATTCCATGAGGTCTTGTTCATTGCAGTATCTTCAGCACCTACTGTTCTTCCTTGCATAGCATACACTTTGTTGGTATAGATTGAATTAGAATTAATGCCTTCAGTAGTTTTGTGATGGAGTTGGTACTCTTGCATCCATTTTACAGTTGAGAAAACTGAGGCATAAGGAAGTTGAAACCTACTAACAATTCCAGCCAATAAGTGATAAAGAGCTGGCTCTGGGTCTCAAATCCAGGGTAAGGACTGCAGATCTCAGCCTCCTGCTCACACAGGTTTGACATTGTAAGCTTTTAACAAAATGTGTGGCCAGTGAGTCATTTTGTTTAGAAAGCCTTTAGGAGCTGGAAGCAACTTCCTGATGATGTAATGTTTGACTCCGTGAGGTCTTTGGGGGTGGGGGAGTTCCAACTTTTAAGCCCTTAATAATGTTATGAGTAAAACGAGTATTGGCAAGACTGGATGGGCCTGTAATCTGTCCTAGCTGAGAGGTTTTTGCCTTCAGCTAAGAGTGCTACAAAGATAGAAAAGCACTTAACTTCTTTATGGTGAATCCTAATTCCTGGTAGTTGAGATTGAACAACAACATCTTACAGCTCAGAACTTCATTGTGTGATAGACATGACCTTGGTAAGGCAAGAGAAGACAGCAGGAGATGGGCTCCTTTAGGGAGAGCATTTAGTGAATCCTTAAGCCAGGGACACAGGCTTTCAGAAGCCCTTGAAGTCACCGTAAGAATGTAAAATTTGGAAACCATTTTTTGGCTAAGGGTGCAATAATCTTAATTTGTAGGGGACATTCTCATGAAAAAACATTTCAAGCAGTTGGGAGACTTTGAACCACCACTCTGATCTCTGCCTGATGGTACACTGTACCCACTACCAGTTGTGCAGGAGGCCCTTCTGTCTCTGGAGGATTTCTACACGATTCTTTTTTACTTTCTCCTCTTTGCAGCTGCTTGGAAGTTTATGCCAGCATCCCTGAGCCATTAATTAATATGTCTGGAATATATTGTGTTAGTTGCTCTAAAAGCTTATGGTGATATGTGAGGATGGGGGCTGGGGAGGTGGCAGATGAATACAGATGAATTAAAGTGAGTTCTGTGTGGCTCTTTGTGGTTCACAGTTGTGTGTGTGGTTAGTGACTAAGCACTCTATTAAGAGAACAGTCATTACTGATGCCAGAGGGAAGGCTTTAAAAGGTGGTGGGTTTGAGCTACCACTCTGAGGCAGCAAAATATATTACCTAGCAACCAAGTGGAAGTTGTAGAGGAAGGCTGTGTTCCAAAATGATTTGAGGATAGAATTGAAGATTCTTGGATGAAAGACTGGTACAGATGTTCACAGAAGAGACTTTCAATTTAAAAATCTTGTTCCTGTTCAACCTGGCTTATTAAACAGCTGTTTCTGACCATGAATGCTAATGCTGTACACCTAAACAGAACATGAAGGCTCCTTTTTGAGAAATTCGACTGTGTTTACTATAAATTTCAGGATAAAAATTTGTAGTGTTAACTAAAAGATTATAGAAACCATTCAATGCTAAGTACTTGGTGTATATTCCTTGATTTTTCTAGGAATTTAACAGAATAATGAAAGGATTACGTTCATGTTGACTAAGCAACTTACACCATTTTTTTTTCTCTGTCTTTAGAGCTGTAGGTAAAACTTGCCTACTGATCAGTTACACAACCAATGCATTTCCTGGAGAGTACATCCCCACTGTGTAAGTATCCAGTTAAACTGGGAATTAACTTGTTTGTGATGTGTTTTTGTTTTTTTTGTTTTTTTAACCTTTGACCATTGTTTTTGCTATAAAGGCATTCTTAATTTGCACATGAACAGATCTAATTAATTTTCCGTCCAAACATTCACCAAAGTCTAATTATAAGGTATTTGAGCTTTTTAAAAATAATCTAATGTAAAGTTTCTACATTGTGACGAAACACAGCTTTCCTAATTGGTTTTTAGACATTCAGGAAACAAAGTTAACTAACTGAAGTATGAAGACTGGATAATATAAGAGTTTCAGATAAATTTGGCTCTCTGGGTTCTGTGTGTGAAGGATCAAAGAACTGGAACATGAAATATGCTGTTACATTGTAATTGGCCTTTTCTGGCAAGGAATCTGATGGTTGCATGTCACTGTTGAGTTATCAGGCAGTCAAAATGAAACCAGGGTGTGTGTTGGGGGCAGTTATGGGAGGACAGAATTGGCTACTGAGCTGCTTAAACCCTCTTGGCAGCAGAATTGAGTGGAGATGGAAAAGTGCTTTTCTTTCTTTCTTTTTTTTTTTTTTTTTAAGATTTTATTTATTTATCTGAGAGAGAGAATGGGAGACAGAGAGCATGAGAGGGGAAGGGTCAGAGGGAGAAGCAGACCCCCCACCGAGCAGGGAGCCCGATGTGGGACTTGATCCCGGGACTCCAGGATCATGACCTGAGCCGAAGGCAGTCGCTTAACCAACTGAGCCACCCAGGCGCCCCGGAAAAGTGCTTTTCTGATGATGGGGTTACTAGGGAGCCCCATGTAGCCGAGCCTCGTAACGTATCGCCCTGCAGCCATGGTGTCAGCTCTGTCTTGACGGCTGCCATGGTGGAGGAGAGGAAACAGCACAGGTCCCACCTGTGCTGACCTCGTCAAGCATAGCACTGTATGCTGCAGAGGTGTCCACAGTTTTGTAGAAGTGGGATCATACTGTCCATGTTCTGGTTTTATGGTGGGGACTTTCCTAATCTACACATAGGTAGAGCTAAATCGTTGTCAGTTGTCAGTGACTTTGAACTACCATACCTGATAACACCACTGGTCGTTAGGTCTTTTTTTTTTTTCATGTGTTAAAAACATCATTGCACATGTCTTTGTGCACATGTGATTGATTTTTAGAAGTGGAAGTGTGCTGAGTCAACAGGGAATGGATATTTAAATTTTTGATAGATACTACCCAATTGCTGCCAAAAAGGCTGTCACTTGGACCAGCTGTGACTGAAGTGGCCCACGGTCCCTTCAACTTGGACCGTGGGCAGCAGGCGTTGAAAAAAGTTACCTTCTCATTTGCATTTCTGATCACCAGTGAGGTTAAGGTTCCATGAATGTTCACTGTCCATTTGCAGTCTTCTGTGAATGGCCTGTGGAAATCCTTTGCTTGTTTTTCTACTGAAATTTTTTCTTACTGGTGGGACTTTTGTACATAAGGAGTATTAACCCCTTTGTCTCATTTGTCTGTGAACTTTGTTATATGGGGTCTTTTGCCATAAAGAAGTTTGGCATTTTTATGTAAATATACCACTCCACCTTCATGGAGTTTTATGTCTTACTTAGGAAGACCATTCCTACTTCAGTGATACAAAAATATCCTCTAGTAGGTTTTCTAGATTTTTTGTGGCTAAAGTTTAAATTTGTTTAGAATTTTTTTTTTTTTTTTTTGGTATAGTAGGAGGCAGGCATCTGATTCTTTTTTCCAAGATGGAAAAACATGATACTGTTTACTGAATAATTTTTCCTTTTCTCATGGAAGCAGATTTGCAATACATGAGGCTTTTTCGTTTTGTTTTTAAAGATTTTTTTTATTTATTTTGAGAGAGAGAATGAGAGACAGAGAGCATGAGAGGGAGGAGGGTCAGAGGGAGAAGCAGACTCCCTGCCGAGCAGGGAGCCCGATGCGGGACTCGATCCCTGGACTCCAGGATCATGACCTGAGCTGAAGGCAGTCGCTTAACCAACTGAGCCACCCAGGCGCCCCCATGAGGCTTTTTCTTTATGAAATCTGGTTGTCATTCCGTTCTGTAAGCTACACTGCAGGCTTACTCAGACCTTCATTTTGCTGTTGCAATGTAGCAAGACCCTAAGTTTTAGTGTTGAGAGCATGTGAAAATGAATTCTGAATTTTATCTTACAGGCCAATGTATTGTGTCCTGTTTGGTACTTGCCTAGGTTTGAATTGCAATGCCAGATTTTCGTTTTAATGAAGTACTTGGTGGTACTTTAATGATTTTTTTTTTTTTAACTTATTTGAGAGAGCATGACCGAGTGCATGAGTCGGGGGTAGGGGCAGAGGGAGAAGCAGATTCCCCGCTGATCAGAAAGTCCAATTCTGGGCTCAGTCCCAGGACCCTGGGATCATGACATGAGCCCAAGGCAGACACTTAACCAACTGAGCACCCAGCGCCCCCGCCTTTTTTTAATGTCCACCTTATTTTCTGCCCGTCAGACAGGCTTTTCTGGACTGTCTCTTTTTATCAGTAACTACTTTTTGTGTAGCAACTTCATGTTAATTTATGTGTGTAATTTGGTACACTCACTCTGGAAACGTTACACTATAGCTTTTCAAATCAGGTTTGCTTTGTGTTACCACGTCCCTTTGGTTGCAGGCCTGGATGACCAGGGCTTGATTAATTTCACCCTATACTCAGTGCGGGTGTTCTGGAACACTTCGGTGTGGCTCTGTGGTATGCCACCTTGTTGAAGATGAGTCTGATATGTACACAAAAAAGTCAACAGTGAGGTTTGAAAGAGGGACTAATTTTATACTTCATTTCTTCCTGGGGAGAAAAATTATTTTCTTTCTTTCTTTTTTAAATTGATTAATTATGTATTTATTTTTATTGGACAGAGAGCATAAGCAGGGGAAGGGGCCGAGAGAGAAGCAGACTCCCCACTGAGCAGGGAGCCTGATGCAGGGCTCCATCCCAGGACCTGGGGATCGTGACCTGAGCCAAAGGCAGACACTTAACTAGTTTAAATTTATTTATTTATTTAAAAGATTTATTCATTTGACAGAGAGAGACACAGCGAGAGAGGGAACACAAGCAGGGGGAGTGGGAGAGGGAGAAGCAGGCTTCCCGCCGAGCAGGGAGCCCCATGCAGGGCTCGATCCCAGAACCCTGGGATCATGACCTGAGCTGAAGACAGACGCTTAACGACTGAGCCACCCAGGCACTCCCCAGTTTAAATTTAAATAAGCCAAAAACTGAGCCACTCAGGTGCCCCATGGGAGAAAAAGCTTAATGTTCTCTTTATTAAAAGCGAAGGTTTTCTATTGCTGACAGTAATTTGTTTCAGTTAAATGGAATAGCTTGTCCTTTGTTTCTCGGGCATGTTTCTTCAGGTGCATGTTTTTCTCCTTACACTGCAGCCGGTTTTCCCTCCACTTCTTAGCTCCTCAGGCTCCTCATGCCTGTGTGCTGGTGCATCTGCTGCCCTGGAAGCCTCCAGGCTACTCCTAGCCTTGGCACACCTCCGGGACCCTCGCCACGACAGTAACTCAAGCCCCCAATCTGTGCTTAATGTTCTGGAGCTGCGGACTGACCGTGTTTTCTCCACTCTACAGCTTTGACAACTACTCTGCCAATGTTATGGTAGATGGAAAACCGGTGAATCTGGGCTTATGGGATACAGCTGGACAAGAAGATTATGACCGATTACGTCCCTTATCCTATCCGCAAACAGTAAGGATCATGACTGATTTTTGACATGTCCTTTGGAATATATTATTTTGACTGTGTAATTGGGTATCGCTTATGGGTTTGCTTATTACACAGTTGGCACTTGAACACACAGGTTTGATCTGCAGAGGTCCACTTAGACCAGGACTTTTTTCCATAAATATATTACAGTACTGTAAGTATATTTCCTCTTCAAAATTTTCTTAGTAACATTTTTTCTGGCTTACTTTAGTATAAGAATGCAGTGTATTTTACACATAACATACAGAATATATATTAATGGACTGGTCATGTCATCGGTAAGGCTTCCAGTCAACAAGAGGCTGTTTATTAAAAGTTTTCAGGGAATCAGAGTAATACATGGAGTTTGGACTGCATGGCGGGGGGGCAGTGGCCCTACCCTCCTGCATTGTTCAAGGGCATAAGTAGTAGCAAGGTTAAGTTCAATAGTGAATGTCCTCCTAAATGCGGACCAAGGATTTGTTTCCTTTTTTTTTTT